>NC_064251.1:17878031-17963906 GCF_003254725.2 Canis lupus dingo
GGGATTGAGTCCCACATTGGGCTCCCTGCATGGAGCCTGCTTCTCTCTCTACCTGTGTCTCTCATGAATAAAAAATAAAACCTTTTTAAAAAAAAAATTTAAAAATCTTATAAAAAAGAAAAAAAAGGCCTCGGTGGCTCAGCGGTGAGCACCTGCCTGCCTTCGGCCTAGGGCATGGTCCTGGAGTGCAGGGATGGAGTCCCACATCAGGCTTTCTGTTTTGGGCCTGCTTCTCCCTGTGTCTCTGCCTCTCTCTCTCTGTCTCTCATGAATAATAAATAAAATCTTAAAAATAAAACATAAAAAAAGAAAAAGAAAAGAAAGAAAGAAAGAAGAAAGAAAGAAAGAAAGAAAGAAAGAAAGAAAGAAAGAAAGAAAGAAAGAAAGAAAAAGAAGGGTTCCAGGACCTCAGAGAGTTTCCCATTCATTCATTCCACAAATACTGAGCATGCACAGTTGTCAGAGGTCATAGCCATCAATCAGACAAGATTCCTACTCTGATGGAGCTTATCTTTCCTGGGAAAGACAGTGGGGAAGACAGATAAGGACAAGCAAGTTATGCAAGGGGCGTGGGGCTTTGGGCCACAGGGTGGCCTTGGGGCCTGTCGGGGACATGGTGAGTTTGCCTAGGGAGAGGAATAGAGTGGCAGGGGAGAGAGTGGAATGCCACCCATTTAGATTCAGGGAGGAAAGAACACTCACAAAAACAGCGGCCCAGGAGCGATTAGAGGAGGAAAAGATTGGAAGCAGATCATAAAGAGAGGGTTTCAAAGATCTATCAACTGATACATTCACTCATTTATTCAATCAGACTTGACTTGGCTTCTGAGTGCCAGGCTCACAGGATTCAGAGATGAACGAGAAGTCTCTGGGGGACACAGGTGTGTTAAGGATGAATTATTAGGCAAGGCTGCTCGCGGAAGATTCTGTCACCGAAGTACGCATGACATGGGTTGTGGGCACCCAGAGGCTGGGAATTCACACTTTTGGAACCTACTGGCTATTAGACACCGGGAAGACTTCCTGGAGGAGTGGGCACAGAGGTGGAGAACCGACACAGAGCCGGGCAGGAGCAGGGACTGTCTTGAGCAAGGGCGCAGAGGTGGGGAGCTGTGGGGTGTCCGGGCATCCAGGCATCCGCCAGCACGTGAGGGATGGAGCAGCCAGAGGACAAGGAGCCTGGGACCGGGCTCAGATCATGAAAAGTGGGTAGAATTCAGAAGGCAGTGGGCCAGTGCAGGTTTTGAAGACTGTGCCTGCACCTCGGCACTGTTCTGCCATCGGGGCCAGAGTCCCTGGGAGTGCTGTTTCTCTTCCCGGGGCCCCGGGCCAGCAGGTGCCACACACAGTAACTGCCCATTCTGTGTTTCACAAAGCGGGCTTTGTGCAGCCCAGCCCTGGATCAGCTTGGTGTTGGGGGGCCAGGGAATGGCGAATGGCGGGAGGCAGCTGGCAGGGCCGTATGCAAGAGAGAGACAGAGTATGGGGACAGGGGGATTAGCACCTGTTCCGGGGTTCTGGGAGAGTTCTCTGGGAGGACAGAGCAATTGTCCTGGGTGGGGAAAGGTGGTTAGGACGGGGGTGCCCAAGGCCCAGCCCAGTGCCCTGAGCTCAGAGCCACGCTGTGATGGGCAGCCTTGGGCAGGCTGAGGGCCAGAGACTCTCCCTCGGCAGCTCCTTCACTGCACCTCATCGGCCTCTTCCCCCAGTCTTGGAGCTCAGGGCAGCCCTGAAGCTTGGGGCTGGGGTCCGGAGGGGAGCAAGACTCCAGAGTTCTGTGGTTAGCACGCACAGCAAGCGGCCCAAAGTGCCCGGCAACCCTCCCTGGCGGTCCCTGCGGAGAATCACCCTTTGGACAGAAGACCTCTGGCGCCCCCTATTGTCAATTGCGCTCCAACAACCCCAATGCCTCCCCAATCCGGCTCGGACACATCTAGGGCTAGTTCCAGAGGCGGGGAGCCCCGCAGGGATGGAAGTCTGACTTGCGATATTTACCTGGACTCCAGCAGCTTCCTAACTGGTCTTCCTCCCTCCGTCTTCCACCGGCAGCTGGGAGACCTCTTTAAATATACTACTTAGCAATAACAAGCCATGAACTATTGATACCCAGGAGGACTTGAATGGATCTCAAAGGCATTACACCAAGCCCAAAAAGCCAATCTCGAAAGATTGCATAATTTATGATTCCATCTATATAGCGTTCTTGAAATGACATAATTATAGAGATTGAGAGCTGACAGGGCTGTCAGGCATTAGGGAAGGGGAGGGAGGGGTGTGGCTCAGAAGGGGCAGTGTGAGGGATATCTTTTAAGGTGATGGAGCAATTTGAGATCTTGTGGTGGTGGTTATATGAATCTTCACATGTGATAAGATGTCTGGAGTTATACACAAAGACATACAACAAAAGGAGTGCACATAAGAAATGATGAAATCTTATGGTGCTAATCCCATGATTAATCGTTCGGCGCTAATCACTTTCCTGGTTTCCATAGGCTACAGTTACTGAGTTGCCACCACTGGGGGAAGCGAGGCGATGGGCACAAGAGACCTGTCTGTGCTATTTGTGTAACTTCTTGTGAGTCAGTAATTCTTTCAAAATAAAAAGTTTATGAGAAGAAGAAGAAGAGTTCCTGGCCTTATCATCCACCTGGCTCATTTACTCAGGGGCAGCCAGTGACCCGTGGAGGATAAAGTCCCTGAAAGGAAATCTGTCAACTCTTTGAATGAACCAAGCCTTCCTCTGAGGCTGGCGACAGAAGAATGTCCCGTCTTAGAAGATACTGAGGCTGGGCCTTAGAGCCAGGATTCTAATTCTACCGGGTAGGGCTGCACTTGTCCCAGTGGGTCCCCTCCTGTACTGGCCAGAGGGGGGGCGCTGTCTCCTCCTCCTCCACCTCTTCCTCCTCCTCCTCCTCCTCCTTCTTCTCCTTCTCTTTCTTTCTCCTTCTCCTTCTCCTTCTTCTTTCTTCTTCTTCTTCCTCCTCTTCCTCCAGCTCCTCCTCCTCCTCCTTCTGATGCTGCGGCCCCAAAATGGACAAAGGACCCTTCCCTTGGCTCTGCTGAGACTCAGGCTGAAGTCATGAAGAAACACTGCTCTGGACCTCTGGGAAACAAAAGGGGCCCAGTGCCATGTGCTGTCCTGCCTACCAGGTCTTCTGGCTGCACCTGGAGGCACTCAGAACACTTCTGCTTATGGCTTCCACTGGCCTCACCACCGAGGCTGGCTTACCCCAGGACCCAGGACCACCCTCAGGCCTGAGGAATGAAGACTAGCAGTACTTCACAAGTGTTTCCTGTACCGGCTTCTGGGCTATGTTTATTGCACACATCTCATTTTATAATCATAAGAAGTCTCTGAGGTAAGCCATGAATGCCTTAACTTTACAGATAAGTCCACTGAGACGAACAACTTGCCCAAGATCACTTGATAGAAAATGGCAGAGCTAGGGTTTGAACTCTGACTGTCTGCCTTTTTACATAGTGCCTCATCAACAATTATTTATTGAACACTTGTCTGGTACTGGGCACTTTGTCAGCTGCTAGGCTTACAAAGGTGAGCATAGAAAAATGAAACTGAGGTTTATAGTATCACAGAGGGCAGACAGCAATACATAATCAGGGTCTGTGGTTGTAAAATGATAAGCTAAGATAAGAGAAGCATGTGGGTCTCAATGTATAACACAGGAAGCTGACCTAACTGGGTATTCAGAAGAGATGTCTGAGGAAAGGTTACCTGAGCAAAATGCAATAAGATGACTAAAGCAAAGGGAAGAAGAGAACTGCAGAGTGGGTACAGCACATGCAAAGGTCCTGGGGCAGGAGGGATCATGAAACACTTCAGAAACTAATGGGAGGTTAGTGTAGTTGCAGTGCAGAAACCAGGAAAGCAAGTAAGACGCAGGCAAAGCAAGTGTTTACTGAGTGTTTATTCTGGGAGACTCATTCTCAGAACCTCAAAAGTAGTCCCTCCTGTAATCTTTACAATTGTGCTATGAGGTTGTTACTGCTGCCGGCATCCCCGTTTTCCAGATGAGAAGACAGGGACACAGAGGAATAAGTCAATTATTCAGAAGCATCTACCAGGGGTTTTGTGGACTTAGATTTGAATCCAGATAGTTTGGCTCCAGAGCTAACCACTAAGCAGTACGGCTCCATGAAGGGGAAGCTGAGAAGAACACAGGGGACAAAACAGGCAGAGGCCTGGAGGCCATGTTAAAACTCGTGGTCTTTTCCTAAGATGAGCCAAATGCTTTTTAAGCGAGGTGATAATATAATCAGGTTTGTATTTTTATTTATCCTTTCATTTAAAAATTATTTATTTATTTATTTATTAAGATTTGTATTTTTTTAAAGATTTTATTTATTTATTCATGAGACGCGCACACACACACACACACACAGGCAGACAGGCAGAGACACAGGCAGAGGGAGAAGCAGGCTCCATGCAGGGAGCCCAACGTGGGACTGTGGGACTGTGGGACTGTGGGACTGTGGGACTCAATCCTGGGTCTCCAGAATCACGCCCTGGGCTGAAGGCAGTGCTAAACCGCTGAGCCACCGGGGCTGCCCAAGGTTTGTATTTTTAAATGAGTGTGGGTGGGGTGAGGGGGGAAAGAGGATGTGGGGAGGGGAGGGGCTGGGAGGTACTGCAGGGGTCCAGGCAGGAGATGTGAGCCTCTGAGATGAGTGGGCCCTAGTTGGAGAGATGTGGGTGGAAGTGAGAGGTAGAATGGACAGGATGTAGGCATAGATCCAGTGTGGAGGGTGGAGAGAGGGGGACAGAGAGGGAGAGGGCCTTACTCCCAGGTTTCTGACTTACCCAGCTTGGAGGATAACGCAGCCATTTCCTGGGACAGGAAGGGCTAGGTTCGGGGAAGATCATGAATCCAGCCTGAGGACCATCCCAGGCAGGTGTCAGGTTGTCAGGCAGACACAGCGGCCTGAAGCTTCTAGGAGCAGCTAGGCCTGGTGCTACCCATGAGTGAGTCACCGATGCCCTGGGTGTGGATAGTATCACCCAGGGAGGGAGTACAGAGAGCGAGGGGTGGCTGGGCCCAAGGACACTGACCTTTCCAGCTGGGAGGAAGAGAATGAGAAGCTGTGGCTGGAGTGGGAGGACCACCAGGAGAACGTGGTGGTGCGCAAGCCAAGAGGAAGAGGATGTTTCCAAGGAGGGGGTGGTCAGATGGGGTGCTCCTGAGGGGACAACTAATATGTCCAGCAGTTATCGATGTGGGGTCATGGGTGAGTTTTGAGGGAAATTCAGGAGTCTGATGGTGTGTGTGGGTCAAGGAATAAGGAGAGGACAGAGCTCGCTGGATGCTGTAGTGGGTGCCCTGGGCACTTATTTTCCCTAACAGGTCCCATCTGAGGGGCTCTCTAGGACATGCCTTGGGCTGAAGAGAGTCTTTTTGCCCAAATTCAAGGGCTCTCCCCTAGCCCTCCAAGGAGGTCTCTGGATGATAAAGGCAGTTTAAAGGTCTGCCCCCTAGCCACAGTGTGGGACAACGCTGAGGCTAGCCCAGCTCTAGAGCTACCCGTGGGCTCAGTAGAGGCCTGAGATGGGCCTGCATTTGGGTCAGTTCCCCTCAGCTGGATCCTGCGCCCCCCACCCCCCCACTGCCACACCAGGTGTGGTCCTGAGAGCACTCCCTCCATGAACTTCCCACATGCTTCTCTCTACTTCCTGGGGAGTTCTGCCTGAGACAGCAGTTCAGTGAGGAGGAGAGAAAGGTGGCCATGGTGGCAGATACTTTCCAGAAATGGGAAAAGATTAGCAGAGATGTCTGCTCTGAGGTACCAGGGGCAGGGAAGCAAGGGAGGATGTGGTGGGGGAGCTGCGATCTTGGCTGGTGGGATGCTGAGGGTTTCCATTATTTCTGTGAGGTAGAGGTGAGGTCATCAGGAGGATAAGAGGGAGTGGGAGAGGGAGAGGGAGAGGCAGGCAGGGCCGGAGGTTTGAGGAGAATGAATCCCTGAAACAGTGGTTGCGGAAAACGGGAGAGAACAGAAACACGCGTGGCTGATGAGAATGTAAAATGGTGTGGCCACCATAGAAGACTCTAGTTCGGCAGTTCATCACGAATTTAAGCACAGAGTGACCGTCTGACCCAGCAATTCCACTAGCAGGAATGTACCCCAGGGGATTAAAACATATGTGGATGGGCTGAATGTTTGTGGTCTCCCAGATTCATATGTTGAAGCCCTAACTCCAATGTGGTGACCCTGGGAGGTAGGGCCCACAAGGATGGGATTCCTGTCCTTATAGAAGAGACAGTCAGGCGTCAGAGTCTTGGTTTCGGCTCAGGGTCCTGGGATGGTGGTCTGAGATGGGCTCCCTGCTCAGCGGGGAGTCTGCTGGAGAGTCTCCCTCTGCTCCTCCCCCCTCGCTCAATGCACGCTCTTTCTAAAATAAATAAGTCTTAAAAAAAAAAAAAAAAAAGAAGAGGAAGAGATGAGCTCTCTCTTTCAGCCAGAAGGCAGCCTGTCTGCAGGCCAGGAAGACAGCCTGCACCAGAGCCCCACCACGCTGGTGGCCTGATCTGGGACTTCCAGCCCCAGGACTGTGAGAAATGACTTCTGTTGTTTAGGGTGCCCAGTCTATGGCATTTTGTGTTGGAAGCTGGGACAGTGTGTCCACATAAAACCTCGTACATAAATAGTCACAGCAACATTATGCATAATAGTAAAAAAATAGGAATAAGCCAAATGTTCATCAATGAATGAATGAAGAGAGAAATGTGTGTCTCCATACGATGGGGTTTACTTGGCTGTAAAGAGAACGGTGAAGATGTGCTGGCCTACAGCCTTGTGAGGAAGAGCTGGAGGTAGAAGCACACTTATAGTGCGGGGAGGCCAGTGTGCTGAGAGCTGGGGGGGTGGTGGTGAGCTGAGAGCAGCGAGGAGGAGGAGGAGGAGGAGGAGGAGGAGGAGGAGGAGGAGGAGGAGTGGGGGGGAGGAGGAGGAAGAGGGGGAGCAGGAGGGTGGGGGAAGAGGGGGAGGAGAAGTCAGCAGGTGAAAGGGAGGAAGGCAGGGTGAATGGCAGCCCTGGGCATTGAGGCGGGGACAGCGTGGCTGGGAGCTATAGGCAGGGGCACAGCTGGTGTGCAGAGAGGTGGGAGACGGGCTGGAATGGCCTTGGAAGCTACAGTCAGATGGCTGCTGGGTGGAGGATGAAAAGGGAAAGAGAGGAGCCCATTCAGAGGCCACCGTGTCACCCAGGTGAGAGACTGAGGGGGATGGGAGGCAGATCAGGGAATAGTTAGGAAAGGATGGTGGCTGCCTGGCTATGGGGGAGGGGGAAGGAGACTCTGGTAAACCTCTGTGCCTGGGAACAGGGAGATAGGCTGGTTTCAGGGTATTGTGGGCAGGTTGCACTCAGGGTGTCTGGCAGCCATCCAGGCAGAGATGTCCTGTAAGCTGGAGGCCACTTGCACCTGGAACTCAGGAGAGTGGTCCTGGCTGGTAAGAGATTTAGGTGACCCATGCGTAGTCCTGATGCCTGGGTCCCCAGGATGGAATGGGTGAGGGCCCTTAGGGAGGGTGGAGGGGAAAGGGCAACAGGCTGAGGCCGCCACCCAGAGGGCATCACCATTTACAGGGTGGGCGAAGACCCATGATGCTACAGGCAAAGGAAGAGCGTGTCACGGCAGGACAAGAGTCACGTGTCCACTTGCGTGAGGTTTGGGAATGTCCGCCAGACTTCACGACCAGGCGGGCACTGGTGACCTTTGCTACGGTGGCTTTAGGGGCAGATGCCAGGCTGCAGGAGGGTCTGGAGCATCTGCTGAGAGGGGGCAGGCTTGGGGACAGGGCCCTCTGCGACAGCCCTTATCAGCTGCGGCATTTATTTTTAGGTCTATTCCCCAACCAGCTGGTGCTTCACGAGGGCAGATGCTATTTTTACATCTTTGTGTTTCCACACAAAAGCCAATTTGTTCCGAACATAGTCAGTGAGCACCAACGGCGCTCCTTGAGCACTGCGCTCGGTCTTGATCTATGGCTGAGCCCACACTTCCGGTGGCCCTGACTGCAAATGAAGCTCTGGGCATGCTCTGCCACCCATCTGCCCTGTGACTTCCGGTGAGTTATGACATCATCTCTTGCAGTGTTTCCTCATTGGCAGTGGCTGATTTCTGAAACTGGTGACAAATCATGATGATTCTGGGACTTCTTTGGCTGCTGCTGCATTGTTTGCTGACCGAGGCGTTGGCAGGGTCAGAAGCCTGGGGTGGGGCGAGGATCAGACGGGGGAGCTGACACTTCCCAAGACCTCCCTTCCCAAGGGTCCTCCTGCCAGCTGTCCTGCCACAGGTCCCCATTCACCGTGGCCCACAAGGCCCCGCACACCCTGTCCCCTGCCAGCCTCTCTGGCCTCACCTCACACCCACGCTCACTGCTTGTGTGGGTTCTTTTCAGATTTTGTTCTCTCCTCGAGCCTTCCTGCCGCAGAGCCTTTGAACATGCTGTTCCCTCTGACTAGATACCCTTCTCTTAGTTCCTCACCTTGAGGACTCCTCTTCATTCTTTAGTGCTGGGCTCAAATGGGGCTTCCGCAGAAGCATCTCAGGTTCCTGAGGAACAGTGACCTCCGAGTGGCATACCTTCAGAGCACCCTGTGCTTTTTCGTAGCGTTTGGAGGGTGTGAGGGCTCCTTGCCCTGCTGTGAGTCCCCGCTTTAGAAGGCTCTACTCTTGACCTTCTCTGTCTGCCTCTCCCCACAGGCTCCTTGGAGCCTGGGCCCTTCCCTTTGGACCATACCCGTAACATGCAAGACCCCAGAATTCCCTGCTCCAATGGCCCCAGGCCCCTTCCCTTAAGGATGGATCATGTGGGGTGGCCACGGGGCAGCAAGTGGCAGGGGGTGTGGCAGTTTGTGCTAGTGGACGGGACTGTCCACATATGTGCATGTGGACCTCCCTTGGGCCAGGATAGCTCTGAGGGTGGCCAGCCACAGGGGGCAGGCTGACAGCAGAGCCAGATCTTATGCCAACCTACCCACATATAGGATTCAGAAGAATCAAAGAAGTTTAGTCTTCTAGGTCATTATGAAAGTATATTTGTCAGAGTAGGAGAATAGAACATATTTTATTTAACAGTTATAACTTGATTTGTAACTTTACAGTATTGCAATGCATGGTGTGAGGCTTCCATTTGTACTCTTGTCCCGGCCCTGCTGGCATTTGCGGTGGGCTTGGGCCTACCACCAACCGCAGGCTCTACCAGTGAGGCTGCACTCGCAGTACCCCTACCCCAGAGCACTGAGCCTGGCACAGAAGAGCAGATAATAAATATTGGCTGTGAGAAACAAATGAGATGATCCAAGTGAAATGCTTGGCAGGGTGCAAATGTCAATAAATATTAGCTATTATTGTTTGTTGAACAGACCAACAGTTTGTGGGGCAGGTGGGCCAAAACCCAGAAACTGAAGGGGTTTGTGCCTGAGGAGAGAAAAGGCATAGCTGCTCCTTCCTTCTTCCAGCCCTGTAGGCCTCTCCCAGCTCCCGAGGGTAAGGTGGGCACCGGGCAGGTAGCCTGACAGCAGAGATGCTGAGAGCTGGGGGCTCCTGCTACTTGCCCACCCGGCAGAGCAGAAGAGCTGGGCAGGTTTCCTGTCTGCCTCCAGCATCTCCCCAGGCCCCGACAGAACCCATTTGCCTTAGTTTCTTTTGCTCTGCCTGTGAGCACATGATGGGGTGTGGAGGGGTGCGGGGGGGGGGGTAGCTGAAAGAGCTGAGGTGGCCCTCCCGAGGCTGTGCTGTGCTGTGAGAGGAGCCTGTGAGGCAGTCAGGTGGCCCACAGGACCCCGAACAAGTCACTTTGCCGCTGCCACACCCTCTTCACTTGTCAAATGTGACTGCGTGTGGAAATGGTGCATGTCTCGTAGCCAGTGTGAGGGACACAGTTAATATGAACAGCCGGTGCACAGAACACAAGTGGGTCAGGGAGGGCAGAGGCTCACTCAAAGAGCCCACGGGGAGTAGTCCTCCTCGGGGTAACTGGTCAGCGACTCGGGGTAGTCCGTTTCAGGGGTAGGGGGCTGCAAGGAGCAGGAGACAGAGTCAGACGCTCTCCGAGCCAGTAGGGACCCTGGGCCCCGCCCTTTCATACCAGGCCACGCCCCTCTATAGCAGTCCAGGGGACTGCGGGGTGCAGGAGGCGGGGCCTGAGGCCTGAGTCACCCCGCACCCCCCCGCACCCCTTCCCCCCCTCCCCCCGCCCCGCGCCTGAACCTCATTCCCGGGGGGCGGGGGCAAGGAGGCGGGTCCGAGGCCTGCAGTCAACCCCGCCCCCGCCCGGCCAGGCCCCGCCCCTCACCCTCATCCCGGGGCGGGGCAGGAGGCGGGGCCTGAAGCCTCAGTCACCCCGCCCCCCCCGGCCAGGCCCCGCCCTCCACCCTCATTCCCGGGGCGGGGCAGGAGGCGGGCCTGAAGCCTCAGTCACTCCGCCCACCCGGGCCAGGCCCCGCCCCCTCACCCTGCGCTCCCCGGGGTCCAGTGGGCTCAGGCCTGGCTGCATGTCCTCCAGCGCGTCCTCGGGCTCGTCCTCGGGCTCGTCCTCGGGCTCGTCCTCCAGCTCGTCCTCCGGCTCGTCCTCCCAGACGGCCTCGCCCGTCAGCGGGTTGTAGAAGAACACCCTGCGGCTCTCCTCATCCCAATACTGGCCCCAGTCTGTCTCGAGGCTCTCGCGGCTGCCCACCGAGGCCGGAGAGGTGGCTGGGCTGGCGGCGCCCTCAGAGGCCTCGAAGGGCGACTCCCAGGTGGTCACGCCCGTGTCTGGTTGTAGTAGTAGCGGCGCCGCTGCCCGCGTCCCTGTGCGTCTCCCATGCGGGGGGGCGGGGGACCGAGGCGGTGCCCGGGTGACGTGGGCAGGGCTGCCTCTCGACGTTCTCGTACACGGGCCCGGGGGTCGTCCACCTGTGGGAGCAGGAAGGAGGCGTGACCGTCAGGGCAGCTCCGGGGTCACCCAGTCCCGACCCAGCCACTTCCCACCTGGGCGACCTTGGGCAAGTTGAGTACCCCCTGCTTCAGTCCCGCCGCTGCACAATGTCTGCCCTGCCCGCTCCGGAAATTGTAGTGAAGAGAGAATGAGGAAATATTCGTGAAGGGGCATTGTCAAATATGAAATGTCCCAGATGCGTAGGGCACTTACATTATTTATTAACAATAATAAAATATCGATATCTTGAGTTCTCCCAGCTGCGCACTCACTGTGCACTCCAGGGGGCCAATCAGAGGTTGGGCAGGAATAGAGAAATGGCCTGGGCCCCATTCCTTTTCCTCCCCATTCAGGTCACAGAGGGGCAGGGCCCTGCTGCACTCTACAGCCCCCACCCCTCCTTCCTTCCTGTCCCTGAAATCTCTGGGACTGGAATCCGTACCACCTCTGATCTGGGACTGAAACTTCCTGAATGTGGTTTTTGCAGACCTCAGGATCAACTGCAGAGAAGGGAGAGAGGCAAGCCAGATGGGAGGAAGGAAGGAGGAGCTAGGAAAGAGGAGCCCCTCGTGCCCTCCAAAGGAAAGCGAGGTGGGCTGGAGGGTCCGGCCACACACAACATACCTCTGGTCATGCTCAACACCCCACTGCTCCTTGCGGCCTGCGGGGCAAAGTCTACGCCTTTAACAGGGCACCGGAGGGGCCTGTCGCCTCTCTGTCTACTTTATTTCCTGCCATTCCTGGCCCCCTGCCTTGAACTTTATGCTCTAGTAGCCTGGGGCTGCTGGAGGCTCCACCCTCCCTGCTGTATATCTTTTATGGGCCTGGATCCTTCAGAGTGCCTAGGCCCATCCCCACCCTTTTTTTCACCTGGCCCACTCCAATTCCTTCTTCAGGACTCAGCTCAGGTGTCAGGTTCAAGACCTTTCTTGAGATTCCTCTGGTGTGCCCACCATCGCCTAGCACCCTCAGCTGGCCAGAGGGATAGATAAGGACACTCTTAAACCCCAGGCAGCAGAAGAGCACCAGAAGATTAAGACTGTTTCTAGGACGATCTAATGCTACGGGGGAAATGCAGACTTCGACATGGGGAGCAGTATATAGTTTCAAATCTGTGTTTTTAGAAACCCTCCAAAATGCTAACAGAGATAGTTATCTCCTCTGGGCAGTATAGTTATAGGGATGGGGTATTTATTTATTTATTTATTCTTTAAACTTTTCTCAAAATTTTGTACAATCACCCTCCCCCCCGCCCCGCCTTTTTTAATCACAGAACTGCCTGTGATGCCTTCACTAAGCTGTAAACTTCCCAAGAGGGGAAGCCGGTCATGTCAAGGTGGCATCTCCCTGGGCCTTAGGAAGGCGCCTAAAAACACACTCGTTTGTCCCACAAAGATTCACCTGTCCGGTGCACGCACTGTTCTAGGCACTGGGGAACGCAGCAGTGAACAAAGGGACCCACATCCCTACTGGGCAGCCTGTGTAAATGGTCAGGGAGCAGGGAGGGAGATGAGCAGGGTGAGAAGTGAAATGCACAGCACAGCACGTTGTCCGTGGTAGTTACTGCTAGCAGGAGACAAAGTGTCAGAAAAGCAGTGGTAGAGTTTTAGATCATCAGGGGCAGGTCCCAGGCATGGAGGGAACAGGAGGAGCTGGATACACCAGATCCTCACTCCTCTCCCTCACCCTGCAAGCGCTTGTGTGGCTGAGACAGAACCCCCCACCCCACTTCTCCTTTCTCTCTGTCCACCGCAGCCATCCCATATTCCCAGCCACACCGGCCCATGGACCCTCCCGCAAACACAAAGCCACCTCCTATCTCTGCACCTTTGCTCCAGTGGGTCCTTCAGCCTGGAACTCTCTGCTCTCATACCTGCCTACCCAGATCCTGCTCCTCTGCTGGTGCTCTGCTCCAAGCCTCCGGGAGAGGCCTTCTCCCTCAGGAGAGACGTCTGGCGCACGGACATGCTGTTCATCCCTCTGTTCGGGCCGGCAGCATTCCGCCTTGGGTTGTCCACTCATCTGCCTACCTCCTCTGACCCCAAAGGCGGGGTTTTGTTTTTGAGCAGGGGACCCAGGATGATGTACTTGACCCCAGTTGCCCTCTAGCTGCTGGCCCAATGCCCTGAAGCACACATCCAATCCACCAAAAGTACTTATTGCTTGAGTACAAAAGCCAATTCCAAGCCACATTTCAGCAGCAAACAACAAACAAACACACCTGACACCACAGGAGACTCAAGTTAGCTTTGGACAAGGACTTCCTGGGAGTGGGGGTTCAGCACAGGAGTCTCTTTGGGAGACCAGGATGGAGGCAGTGGACAGAGGAAGGTGGGTGACCAGACACATCTCCCACCTGCCCCAGCTGGACCTGCTGAGGCAGGCGCCTTCCCCTCCTTGGGACAGGGGCTGGGAGGTCATGTGGGGCATAGATGAGCTGAGGAAGGAGCCAGGCTCTATGGAGCGGGGATTTCCACCTGCAGGCTGCTAGTCTTGGCTGTGAGTCCATGGGGAGTCCCAGGCTGGCCAGGGTGATGGGGATCTCACACGAAGTAGCCCTAGTGGGTACAGAGGTGAGACCTAGGAGCTGGATGTTTAGGCTCTCAGCATGAGGGGGCTGTCAGAGGAAGAGAAGATGCAGAATCGCACTGTGGGGCTCCAGGCTGCAGACCAGAGGCCAAATGGGGGCAGGGCAGGGCCCCTGGGAGGGGCTGCCCCAGAGACACAGGCTGCTTCAGGAGGTAGGAAGGGGCTTTCACTGGACGGGAGCAGGCAAAGTCCAACCCCCTGTCAGTGATGCTACAGCCCTGTGGTGGGAGCTGGACCACACGCAGCGGCCCTGAGGCCCCTTCAAACTCTAGAACTTTCTCCCTGTAGAGCCCCTCCAGTGCTAGGATAAAGCCAGGATCAGACTGGAAGCCAGGCAGGGCCAGTCCCCCTGTGCCCTCTGGCCTTCAAGGGGAAGCTCGTGCAGGTTAGAGCAGGGTCTGCCACCCTGCCCACGACTCCTGGAGGTCCAGGCAACACCCAGTGACAGCCCATCAGTGGGGCCCTGACTAGGCACCAACAGCTCTCGGGGCCCAGATCCCAATCACAACAGAGACACGGGGGACAACAGTAGGAAAGGGGAAGTGGTCTCCTACCTCAGCGGCAAGAGGGGCTCTGGCTCTCACCACGCCCAGCTGCCCAGCCCCGCAGCCCTCCCCTTGCCCACAAGCAGGTGGCAGGCCTGCCTCTGCCCCTGCGCTGATCACCATCTCTCAGGGTCCCCCTGCAGCCCCTCCCAGGCAGGCGAAGGCCTTGGCAAAGGGAAGAGGAAAGCAGGGAGGAGTCCCCGAAGTCTGAGAGATGTCCTGCTCCGAAGCTCCGCTCAGCCACTCCTGAGAGGGCCAGAGAACAGAGGCCCACTAGTGGCACCTTGATCCCGAGGCCCTCGGCCGTCCCCACCAGAGGCTGAGCTTGCCCCCAAATGCCACGGCCCCCTACCTGTCCCCGCAGGGCCTGACTCCGCCTCCTGGTCAGCCTGGCAATCA
Source organism: Canis lupus dingo (assembly GCF_003254725.2). Lineage (NCBI taxonomy): Eukaryota > Metazoa > Chordata > Mammalia > Carnivora > Canidae > Canis > Canis lupus. The sequence goes on from NC_064251.1 coordinate 17,892,503, forward strand.
TGTCCACCATCCTGTCCCCTCAGAGCTGCTGGGACGAAGCCCTGGGCAGGCTTTAGGGGTGGAGCCAAGGGGCACAACCCCAGGGCTGGCACAAGGCAACAAGGAAACAAGAAGTGGCTTTGAGGTGGCGGGAGGCTGAGCCTCCAGCCCATTTCCTGTCAGGGCTGTGGAAGTGCTGCCTGAGACAGAGGCTGCCTGCTGTGGGGGGGGGGGTGGGGGGGGTGAAGTGGGGGGGGTCTTAGGTCGGGGGTGTTTCTATGTGTCCAGGGAAGCGCCGGCCTTCCTACTCCATACTCTGGTCACCGGCAAGGTCTGAATCCCAGGGCAGATACAGCCAGGGAGCAGGATGGCGCCAAACCGAGGTTGGGGGAGGGGAGGCCAGACAGCTGGGAGAGGGCAGAGGGGGCAGTTGGGTGCTGGGGCCCCAGGCTGGCGTAGACAGGACACGGAGTGGCCCTCAACTCCCCCAGTGCCCAGGGCGATGGGGAAGAGGAAGCTAGTGTGTGGGGTGCCGGGGCGGGGGGGCAACGTGTCAAAGAGGAAGGGGTCTGGGCAGCTGTGGCATCAGACGGAGTCAGTGTCTGGAGTTCTGCAGCCTCACAGAGGACAGGAGGGATTCTGACCACACCACAGTCCACTCGCCTGACTGCCTGAGCCTGTCCCCTCCCGGTTCGCTCTCCAAGATGCACGCATGCACCCTCGCCTGGGTGTCTAATACGTGCACAAGTATGCCTGCGTCCCCACTCTCTAAGGACCCGGAGAAGGGGACAGGGACTAGCCTCTCCACAACCCCACAACCAAGAGCTTCCCCTGGGCCTGGTCTCTCTCCTGTTTCAGGCTCTGACCCCACCTTCCACCGGGATCCCAGACCCATTGTCTCCTGCTCTTCCATTCCAGTAACCCTCCTGTCCCCAGCCCTGGTCTTACTTCCTCCCCTGCCCATGCCCCCCCAGACCACTCCTTCCCTGCACCCACTGTGGGCCCAGGACAGGGACACCCAAGGAGAGCCAGGCGTGGTGTAGATTTGGAGTGTGGGCCCTTTGGGCAGACCGCATCCAGAACAAGCCAGGGATTCATGCCCTACTCTGCCCTCCAAGCTCCTGTATTGCTCCCCTCCCATCCCAGGTGGGACTCAGAAGCCTGGAACACTGAGGGCAGAGAGGCCTGGGGTCCTCCCACTTGTCACACACATGACACATCCCACTGCCCCCGCCCTGGGGGACATGGGCCACACGCAAAATAGGTCACCAGGAGAGATGGAGCCAGGCCCAGAAGATGGGAAAGGCCGGAAACTCTGAGCTGGCAGCAGGCAGGAGCTGGGGAAGGAGAGAGAGGACATGGGTGTGGGGACCTGAGCCCTCAGCACTGCCCCGCTGGAGAACTAGGGAGCAGGGTCTTCCTGTGGCAGGAACCAAGAGTGACAGGACAGGAGACTGGGACCACCGAAAAGGCAGCCCACGTGCTGTTCCTCCTCTGTAAGAAGCTGGGCCCCCCAGGCCTGGGGTCTTCCCAGGGGGCTCTGGCCCCCCACCCCAGGGACTGAGCCAAACCCACACAGCTCTGGCCTGCTCTTCTTGGTCAAGGAGCTTGGTTCCTCAGGCTTCCAGTCTAGGCTTCCCCTCAGCAAGAGGAGGCGTGACCACAGCAGCTCCCCAGTGGTGTCCTCCTCCCTCAACCGCATCTTCACGCCTGGCCTGGCCCTCTAGAGGCACACGGTGGAGGAGGGGACAGAACAAGCCGGCTGCTCTGTCCTCACCCCTTCTCCCCAAAACCCTCACAGGAGGCTTGTGGCAACCAGAAAAATCCTATCAGCTCTCTGAAGCCAGAGGCAAAAGAAATGCCTGCAAACCAGTGACTGGAGCCCAGACACTGGCTCAGGGGGGCTGCCGCGGGGTCGGGACCTCCTTTGCTGACTTCAGTGCCTCCAGAGCTGAGCGGAGGGAGAGTGGAGGATGGGTTGTGATCTTTGCCTCAGGGAGCCTTGCAGGGTGCCCAGAGCTGGCGTCCTTCCCTTCCCTGAGCACGCCATCTCCAGGACGGAGTCCGGGCCTCACTGTACCCACCCCCAGCCCTGAGCCACAAGTCCACTGATGTGCAGTGGGGGAACTGGGGGTCCCCTCAGAACGGAGGGAACCACGCCTGGAGCTGTCCCCAGAGTCTGGTGTAACAGGTTTGGGCCGGGGCTCAGACCCCTCGTTTTGTACTAAAGCCCAGGTGAGGCTCAGTGTAACCTTACTGCTCGGCCTGTAGCCTGCGAAGACGAACACAGTAGCCCGAGGTCAGGTTCCTCTGTGGGGCTTAGAGCAGAGGCATCATCATTTGATTAAAGGGGGGCGGGGAGAATGACGCAGGATTCAGAGAAATGGCTTCTTGTGTCGCTGGTGCCCTAGCTTCTCCCCGGGCAGCCCCTTGAATCTCTGCGCCTCTGTTTCTTTATGCATAGAATGGTGCTGTCATGCTCTCCCCGCTCCCAGGGCTGGCCTCTGTGGAGGCGTCAAGCCGCCCCCGGGATCCTACACCCTACACTCTACACTCAGGGACGTGGGAAAGAAAGCGGGGTGACACTTCCGTTTTTTTGGTTCTGGGTTTCGATTGAGTGCCCTCGGCTCTGGACTCTGCCCTCAGCCTCTTGGTGACCTCATGGGACTGTGTGCTCGGCCTGCTCCTCAGGGTAGGTGGGGTGGGGGGTGGAGCCCCTTTGCCACTCACATGCTCTGTGCTCTGGACAAGGCTGGCTGACGCCCAGGAGGAATCAGAAACCGTCTGTCAAGGAAACTGCTGGCTGGCAAAGGCTGTCATCGTGAGCCAACCGAGGGAGAGAGATGTGACAGGGGCCTGTCCCTCCAAATGTGTCTGCACCTGTACCCACCGCACCTCCTCACTTCCCCACTGGAGGGACCAGGTTCCCCCGTCCAAGAGGGCCTCCCGAATATGGGCCCCTGAGGATCCCACTGCCTCTTGCTCAGAAGCTGCCTCTCCACAAACCTCTCACTAACCCTCCCACTTGATGGCTGCAGGCCCTTTGGCGTGGCAACAAATTCCAGGTCTCTCCATCTTAAAAAGAAAATGTGTGCTCCTGGACCCAGCTCATCCTGCCTCCTTTCCGGAGCCCACCTGTTGAAGGTGTGTGTGTGTGTGTGTCTGCCGTCCTGCTTCTGACGTCCAGCCCACTGCCCGGGGGTCCTACAACTCCTTTGATGACAGCAGCGGTCCTTGGAGGGTCTGACTCTCCTCAGGACTTAGTCCTTACAGGCCTCTCCCTCCTCACCCTCTGGTGCCTCCTGGGCTGTGAGCCATGCTCCTCTTCCTCCACTTAACTCCTTGATACTGGGTCTCCCATTTGCTTCTCACTCTCCTGTCCCGGGGAAGCCCAGCCGGATCTGTTAGCTTAACTACCTGCAAGACCATCTCCAGGAGCAAAAACCTGAGTGGAGTCCTGGGGGTCCTTGGTACACCCTACAAGCTGCATATCCCAGAAACCAAGTTCACCTTCCTCCCCTCCTCCTTCCCATCTTGGCATCATCTTGTTTTTGTTTTCTTCTTCTTTTTTTTTAAGATTTTATTTATTCACGAGAGACAGAGAGAGAGGCAGAGACACAGACAGAGGGAGAAGCAGGCTCCCTGCAGGGAGCCCAATGTGGGACTTGATCCCAGGACCCTGGGATCATGACCCAAGCAAAAGGCAGCCGCTCAACCACTGAACCACCCAGGTGCCCCATCTTGGTTGTTCAAGCAGAGATCTAGAGTCCCCGAGGCTGGGGACCAGCCTAAGCCTTTCGGACATATCAGTCTCCAGGTAACACAGGGGCTAGGGGAACATGGGAACCCCACCACAAGGAAGCAGAAATTCAAATCTAGAATAGATGTCCTATGGGGCAACCACTCTGGTCCCTGTCCAGGCAGGAGAAGAGGGAGGGAAACAGCAAGAGAGATTTAAGAGACAAATGAGATGCATGATCCTTGAGCTGATTCTGGTTCAAACAAACTGACTGTGAGAGATTTGTTTTAGGACAATGAGGGACATTTGACTATGGCCTGGATCTTAGCTGATATGAAGGAACTAATATTAATTTTGTTAGATATAATAATGGGTATAGTATTGAGGTTATGGAAAAAAACATTTTTAAGACATAACAGGCTGGGGCACCTCAGAAGCTCAGTTGGTTAAGCGTCTGCCTTTGGCCCAGGTCATGATCCTGGAATCCCCGGGGCGCATAGGGCTCCCTGCTCAGCAGGGAGCCTACTTCTCCTTCTGTCTCTTTCCCCTTGCTCATGTTCTCTCTCTCACTCACTCAACATCTCTCAAATAAATAAATAAATAATAAATAAATAAATAAAAATCTTGTTAAAAAAAGACATACAGGCTGAGTTTTTAAGGGATGAGATAGGATAAATTCTGGAATTTATTATTTCTCAGCAAAAAGAAAAAAGAGAGAGAACTAACTTGACAAGAATTGTTAAATCTAAGTAATAGGTATAATTATATTAATTATAATATTCTTTTCACTTCTTTGCATGTTTGAAAATCTTCATAATAGGGACACCTGGGTGGTTCAGTGGTTGAGTACCTGCCTTTGGCTCAGGTCATGATCCTGGGGTCCTGGGATCGAGTCCCGCATCAGGCTCCCTATAGGGAGCTTGCTTCTCCCTCTGCCTCTCTCTGTGTGTCTCTCATGAATAAATTATAAAATCTTTAAAAAATTTTTCATAATAAAAAGGGGAGAAAACCTCCCTTAAACTTGTTTACTCTTCTGGATTCTCAGTGTTACTACTCCAAGGTGTTCACTGTTTCTTATCCAGAAAGACAGGCCCTTCCAGCTCTCCCCTACCCCTGGTAGTAATTTCTCTCCTTTATGACGCAGCTCTGGCTCTAGGAATTCTGGAAACATGGCAGCTTAAACATGTCCTGCTTCTTCTCTTCTCCTGGACGCTACCCTCAAGGAAGGGGCTGTGCCAGCTCCTGGGCAGGGCTGGCTGGCAGGAGTAGAGGGCCTGAGATAGAAGCTGGAACCCAGGAGACCCCGGGGCAGACCAGGCCACCATAGGACCCTAGGGGGAAAGCAGGGTGACCCCGAGGAGCTGACAGGGAGTCAAACAGGTGGGCTCAGCACTCTCTGCCCAACAGGCTGGGGATGCCGAGGAGGCAGCAGGCAGGGAGAATTCTTGATGGTGTCTTAGAAGAGGCTGCCCAGCCCGGCTGGCCCGCTGGCAGAGACCACCATTCCTCTGCTCTAGGGCCGCGCCTAGTGGGGACACTTCAACAGCTCATCCCAGCCCCAGTGAGAAAAGACACATAAACCCCACTCCTCTGACAGGACAGTGGCTGGAGAGAGGTGGAGCAAAGAGAACAACCAAATCTACCCGGGCTGCAAGACCCTAATACAGCAGGGTCAGGACGTGCTAAAGACCAATCACCAATCCGGGTAGGAAGAGGAGTTTGTCAGTAAAAGGTGGCAGGATAGGTGGATGGCCATCCAGAAAAATAATTAAAGGTGGGTTGACATCCTACTCTGTCCACTCGGATATACCCCCAAATAGATCAAAGATTCAGACATAAAAAGCGAAACCATAAAAATACTTAAAGAGAAAAACATAAGCAAAATTGTATATTAAAAATAAAAAAGGCAGAAGGGCACCTGGGTGGCTCAGTGGTTGCGCATCTGCCTTTGGCTCAGGCAGTGATCCCGGGGTCCTGGGACTGAGTCCTGTATTGGGCTCTCCCTGCAGGGAGCCTGCTTCTCCCTCTGCCTGTCTTTGGCTCTCTCTGTGTGTTTCTCATGAATAAATAAATAAAATCTTCAAACCAAACCAAACAAACAAAAAAGCAGAGACTCAAACTCTAAAAGCCATACATTTGACCACGTAAGTGCATCTTAAGTCATTTGCGTGGCCAGAAAATAACATTAGCAAAGTCAGAAGAGAAACTTACATGACAACTCCTGTAAGAGATAGAGGGCTGTTTTCCTTCGTATGGCAAAACCTCCTAATAACCAATAAGTAAAAGACCAATAAGTCAATGGAAAAATGAGCACTGGCTCTGAACAGGTTGTTAACAGAAAAAGGAAAACAAACAGTCCTTAAATCTATGAGAAGATGCTCACTCTCACTGAAAAGAGAAATGCAAATTCAAGCTATCCTAAGATCATATATTTTACTATTGGATCAGCAGGAAACGACATCTTGTTGGCACCTGGTTGGCAAGGCTGTGGGGGATCAGACACTCACATTTGTGTTGGTGGGAATGTAAATTGGTATAAGCCCCCAGGAAAGGGACAGCAATTTGGCAAAAATTAACAAATATCCATCGTTTATCCTTCCACCCAGCAATCCTACTTCTGGGATTTATCCTTGATTTATCTGCACGTGGGGTGAAAGATTATCTATTACAGGACTGTGCATAATAGCAAGAGATGGGAAACGATTCAAGGGCCCATCACCAGCGGACCGGTTGAAGAATTTCTGATACATCCGTACAGTGAAAACCATGTAGCTCTAAGGAAGGAGACTGATACTCTCTCTGCACAGACTCCAAGATATATTGTTAAATCAAAAAGGCAAAGAAGAAGCAAGATGCGGTGTTGTGTGTACTGCATGTCACCTTTACGGAAGAGAGACAGAAAAGCAAGTAATCAAATGTGTTTTCATACAGGTTTGTGTTTGCATAAAGAAACTCTGGCAGAATCGAGAAAGAATTAATGAAAGTGGTGACTTATGAGTTGATGGAGAGAACAGGGCACAGAAGCAGGTGTGTGGGGGGGAATTTTTACTATATACTTTTTAATATTGCTTTTATTTTTATTTTATGTTTTAAAGATTTCAGGGCAGCCCGGGTGGCTCAGCGATTTAGCGCCGCCTTCAGCCCAGGGTGTGATCCTGGAGACCCAAGATCGAGTCTCACTTCGAGCTCCCTGCATGGAGTCTGCTTCTCCCTCTGCCTGTGTCTCTGCCTCTCTTTCTGTGTGTCTCTCATGAATACATAAATAAAATCTTAAAAAAAGATGTCATTTATGTATTCATGAGAGACACACACAGAGAGGAAGAGACACAGGCAGAGGGAGAAGCAGGCTTCCTTCGAGGAGCCTGATGTGGGACTGTATCCCAGGATCCCAGGATCACTACCTGAGCCAAAGGCAGGCGCTCAACCACTGAGCCACCCAGGCATCCTATTGCTTTGATTTTTAAAAACCGTGAAAGTACATTATCTAATTTTTAAAAAAATCTTGCTATTAGCAAGATAGAAGGGCTGGAAAACACAGTGACTACTGGAACAACAACAAAAGGGAAATCTTCAGGAGATTCAAGTAAGACACTAAAGAAAAAAAAAAAAGACTACTACTTTAGAATTTAAAATATATCATGTACTACTCATTGAAGGTGAGGACAGTCCCTTTCCAGACTCAAATTTGTGGCCTGGAAGAGAAAGCAGGAGAAATATCTCAGAACTGATGTACGCAGAGGCAAGACATAGAGGGGGCAAAGCTACAAAGCTGGAGACGCCAGTCAAGAGAGCTAACATGCAAATGAAAGAAAAAGGCAAAGACCCCAATACTCATGCAACAAAGAGATTTCTCTAAGCTGAAAAAAGACCCACGGCTATCCAGAGACTGACGGGGTTTTATGAGTTCCAGGAGGAGGAGTGTTGAGAAAAAGCATCCCTCCCTTCTGCACATCCTAGAGGGGATGTTTGATCAGGAGCCGCAGGGAAAAGCAGAAGCCACGAATGAAATGCAAGGGGTAGCAGGACAGCAGAGGAACAGGACAATCAGGAGCAACCTGATAGAAGGGGGAAAAGGAAACCCGTTAAAGATTCTGAAAAGAGTGCATTATCCCAACAAAAAGACAGTCAGTTTGGGTTTCCAAATTCAGTGGTAGGAGATATATATATGAAATAGACGTAAAAACATGATAATGTTGAATATAGAAGGATACTGAGAGATACCAGCAAGTGCAAAAAATAAAACCCAATAAAATAGAAAGAGTGGCCCTGCTTGTAACAGCAAGATGGTGATTCAGGTTGAAACCACCCACCGGGTAAAGAGGGACACCAGGGGATGATACAAAGGCACACTCTGTGATGCCAGGACAGTCAAAATCTGTGTGCACTGCCAACAAACTTGTAGTTAAATATAAAAAGCAAAACCTGAGATGCCTGGGTGGCTCAGTGGTTGAGCATCTGCCTTGGCTCAGGGTGTGATCCCGTGATGTGATCCCGGGGTCCTGGGATTGAGGGATTGAGTCCTCCCCGCAGGGAGCCTGCTTCTCCCTCTGCCTGTGTCTCTGCCTCTCTCTGAGTCTCTCATGAACAAAAAATAAAACCTTAAAAAAAAAAAAAGCAAAACCTGCTAAAAGTACAAGATCTTTACAAAGAAAATCTGAGCGAGAGATGTAATAAACCTCTATTGGAACTGGAGTAAAAGACAAAAACAAAAGGAAGTCTACAAAGGAAACACAGGTTTCAATAACGTAATCGATCAGCTTGGCTTGATATATACCAGACCTTATGTCCCTTAGATGGAAAATATACGATTTTTCCACTATGAAAAACTTAGAAAAACCATTTATTTCTTCGGTCACGAAGGAATCCATAGAGAAATTTAAAAATGGAGATTTTGCAAATCTAGGAAAAATGAATACTTTCCTAGGAAAAAGGCAAAATGGCCAAAGTGAACAAGAAGGAGTGGAAAACGTGAAAAGACCAAACTACCGTTGATGAGAAAAAAAGTCTGCCCCTAACAAAGCACCAGGTAGGTCCAGAGGGTTTCAGGGAGGAGGCTGAATGGTAGGAACCTCTCGGATTCAGCCGCTGTCCCCCTTCCTTGGCCAGGAGGCAATCCTAAGTTTCTCTCTAGCGACTGGCGGGATTCTGGGGACTCCGGGGACAGCTCCTCCAGCGCACTCCCACGGCATCCTGCAGGCACCCCTGCCACACCAGATCCTACCTGTGGGTCTGCTAGCCCATCTCTCTTCTGGGACAGAAAACTACCTGATGGCAGGGACCATGCCTTGTTTCTCAGTGGCACCTGCCATGTACTGAATCCATGACACAGTAGGTGAAAAATCGCAGTGCCATTGTCAGTGTACCGGGATGCCCCGGGGTCTGTAAAAACTCTCCCACACAGAGTAAAGCAGAATGGATGAAAAGAAGCCAAAATGCTAATAGTCATTATTATTTTAAAAAAGATTTTATTTATTTATTCATGATAGACCAAGAGAGAGAGAGAGAGAGAGAGAGGCAGAGACACAGGCAGAGGGAGAAGCAGGCTCCATGCAGGGAGCCTGACCTGGGACTTGATCCCAGGACTCCAGGATCACGCCCTAGGCGGAAGGCAGGCGCTAAAGCGCTGAGCCACCCAGGGATTCCCTCTAATAGTCATTAGAGTGAGATTGCCCATATTCGCCAAATATTTGCAATGGCGTTAAGCTATTTAAAAAAAAAAAAAAGATTTTATTTATTTATTTGAGACAGAGAGATAGAGCACGAGTGGGGATAGGGGCAGAGGTAGAGTTCTCTATGCGGGGCTTGATCCCAGGACACTAGGATCCTGATCTGAGCCAAAGGCAGATGCTTAACCTAGGGAGCCTCCCCAGAGCCCCTCCTTAAGCTATTTTTATGGGGGGGGGGGGATAGTAATTTACAAGTTGAGAAGATTCCAGGAGCACTCCAGTTGCGTGCAGCAGAGGCAGGAAGGCCCCCCTCTGGCACCTTTCTTGGTTCCTCTGGCTTCCTCTCCTAGGCCAAGTTGGCTCAGCCCCCAGGACAGACATGGAAGCCCTGAGAGGGCCCCCTGCCCTGCTCACCCAATGCCTCACGGTGGACCTCCACTCGGAGGACCCATAGGAGCCCAGAGCCTGGGCTAGGCAGAAGGGTCCTGCAGGCTCTGCTGTGCCTAAGCAGCTGCTCTGGAAGTCCCCTCAACACCACAATCCTTCCTCAATTTGGCAAGAGAGCCTCCTGCACTTGAGCAAGGACCCCTATGTCCCTCAGACCCAGTCCCTGGCAGCACCATTTCCCTCAACGCCAATCAACCTCAACTGTCCCCTGACCTTCTAGTCTGGAACCCTGACCATGTTTGCATCAGCTGGGCCTGGCCCTCCCCACTACTGGACACAGACAGCTCCAGGAAAGGCAGAGACAACAGATTGAGTGAGAAGCCGGCCCCTGGCGCTCAGGAAGGAAGTGGGGAGGCAGGTGGACCCGTCTCAGGGGGGCTGGGGACTGAGAGGTGAATCATAAGGCTCAGGTTCAGGGGAGATCACCCAGGGGACTCCACAGAGCCATGGGGGCTGCCAGGGGCCTGGGAGGTTGCTCCTTTCTGCCCTGGGAGCTGTGGGTGGGGAGGACAACTGGTGGCCAGGAATGTGGGCTGGGTTGGGAGGGGGCTACCCAAGAAGCTGCTCTTTCATGGGTCAGGCCTTAGGCTGGGCAGTGGGGCTCTAGGGTCAGCCTGGGGCTGCAGGTGAGTCATGGGGAGGGAAAGGTCAAGCCAGGTGTGAAGAAACCAGCCGGGCCAGCCCAGGGCTGCTGTTCTCCAAGGGTGGGTGGGGGGGAGGTAAGACAGTTGCTGGGAGGAGGGCATACAGACAAGGGCGCTCACTGCCCCCCCTCCTTGGCCTCAGCTCCCCTGCTCCTCCTAGAGGGCCCCCTGGCTGGTCCCAAAGGGGGATCCAGGTGGAGGGATCCCTAAGGCCAGTTCCTTTGCCTTAATCACCGCTGCCTGGGGCGGCTCTTGGAGTCTGTCCCAAGGGGTGGGTGCCAGGCCTGGGATCCAGAGAGGAGGGTGAGGTGCCTGCCCGCCAGGCACCTGGCAGGGGAGTTTCAGCATGAGTGCAGGAAAAGACCAGGTGGAGGTCAGGGAAGGAGGAGAGAGGGTGGGAGAGCTGCCAGGGCACGACCCCGCCTTCCCCGGGCCCCATTGGGAGTTGAGGGGTCACTCACAGTTCTCAGCACAGGACAGGGAACCAGGGCCCCGGAGGCTCCTTCTAGTCCGGCTGCCTACTCAGGTGAGTAGGGCTGGGCTGGCTGCATAGGAAGCTGCCGAGGCCTCTGGCTGCACCTCTTTCCTTCCTGTGGCCAATGTCTGGGCAGCAGGGGCGGGCTCCCGTCCAGAGGGCCGGCCTGGGCCTTTCCACCTCAGAGGCCCTGGGGTGGGGATGGTGACCACACCCTGAGATCCCCAAGTCAGCAGGTCCCCCTCCCCCACTCCACCGCAACCACGGGGGAGGAGTCTCAGAGGCCCCTCCTCCTCCCTTAGAGGGGGTGGGGGCAGAGTGCTCCAGAAGGTGTGCCTCTGCCCTCTCCTGGGACAGCTTCTCCCACTGCGCCCTGGGTAGCTGGGTGCTGGCTGGTGGACGAGGGCTGGGAATTCCTGCCTCCTTCCCTGTGGCCGGTGCCCACCGCTGGGGACACGCAGGGTGCTTGGAAAGTGAATACTTGTTTGCCTTCCGATTGTCCTGTCCCTGCTGAGGGGAACAGGCTGGCCAAGGCTGTGGCCACCCAGCTGAGACTGCCTTCCGAGCTGCTGCGGGGATGAACCTTTGAGTGAAAGCCCATGGGACCACGAGCCCCTTTGGGACAGGATCGTGTCAGGTGTAACATGCTTTGCGTCCCCAGGGTCCAGCACTTTGACCAGCACACAGCAGGTGCTCATTACATGTCAGTTGAGTGGAAGGTGAATGACGAGGCTATAAAATGCCACACAGTGCAGAGGCTTCTCTCCTCTGGGGTGGGTCCCTGCCTCTGCTGATTCCTCTCCCCATGCCACCCTCTCCCCTTGTCCACTGGTCGACTATCCCCAATGACCCAACCCTGATCCTATGTCTCCTCCACCCTCAGATCATTGCCCCTCGCCTCAGAGGAAATGGGTCCCTCCCTCTCTGCCCGGGGCACCCCACCCCCACCCTGTTGGCCTCTCTCCCTGCGTCCCGTCGTCTCCCCAACCACCTCTTCACCATCCTCAGCCTCCCACTCTTCTGGCTCCTGACCGTTCGCTTAGATTTGGGGAGCCTCCCCCCTTGACCTCCACCTGCCTCTGGCCACAAAGCATCTCTCCCTTCCCTGCCAAGCTCCTGAGTTGTCTACGCTCAGCCGGTGTCCTTACCTCATCCCTCTGGCCCCTGCCTTGAGCCCTCAGTAACCCCTTGACCAGCTCCTGATAAGGTGGCTGCTGACCTCGCAGTCACCGTTTCTGATACATGTTTAATGGCCTTTATCTCACTTCTCCTTTCTTCTGGACGTTTCTCGGTGTCTGGACAGGCACTCTCCTGTTCTTCCTCCTTGTTGCCTATTCCTTCCTCTGGGGCTTCTCTTCCCTCCCTTTGTCTGTTACCCGAATGTGGTGGGGCCTGACTGTCTCAGGTGTTCCCGGCCCCACGTCCACGCACTCTGCCCGCCCCCGGTCCACATGCTGCAGGCCACACGCTGCAGGCCTTCTGCTGGGCAGCAGGCCCCCTCTCCAGCTGCTGTCTGGACCTGGCGCCACCGAATAAACAGACCACTGTCTGCGGGGTGTGCGACTGGGAGACTGCGACTCATTCCGACTTCTCTCCCACCTTCCTCAGCCCGTCGGCCACTAGATTCCAGGGAATCGACTTCCCAAATCTCCTGTCATCACTGTGTGCCTGGGAGACCATGGAGGTCTGTCCTCTGCTATTCTCAAAGTCCCAGCCACGGGGGTCTTTTCTGAACCCCCTCTCTTCTCTGCTGAGAATCTTCCAGCAGCTGCAGGATTAAGTCCACATTGCTGGTGAGAGTCCACGAGGTCCTGCCTGGCCAGGCACTGCCCATTCCCCACAAGAGCCCCAGCAGTACAGGATGGGAGTGGAGCTGCAAGGCCTCAAGGGTGCCACATCTCACACCTGCACCCATGCCTCGGCACCACGGCACGCTGGGTGTCCTTCTATCCCAGATGGCCTGTGCCACGCTGGTCTGAGGCATCTGCCCTCTTGCCAGGCTCCTGACTCAGATGGTAGCTCTCCAGGGCTGGCGCTGTGCCTCATCAGATGCTTGGCAGGCAGGTGGGAGGCCAGTTCATGCTTAGTCAAGGAGTGAATGAAGGGGAAGGGTAGGTGCTGCCTCTCCTGCCTCCTCTAAGAAGGAAACAGGGAGGCTCACCTTTCAGGAAATTCCCTTCTCTAAATTCTGCCTTCGGGTCCCCTGGGTGGCTCAGCGGTTGAGCACCTGCCTTCTGCCCAGGTCATGATCCTGGAGTTCCTGGATCCAGTCCTGCATCGGGCTCCCTGCCTGGAGCCTGCTTCTCCCTCTGCCTGGGTCTCTGCCTCTCTCTCTGTCTCTCGTGAATAAATAAATAAATAAATAAATAAATAAATAAATAAATAAATAATCAATCTTAAAAAAAAAAGAAGGCTGCCTTCAATAACTAAGAGCAGACTGGGGATCCTTCCCAGGAGAGAACCAACTCCCCACCCCTGGAGTTTGTAGGGGACAGGGGGTCAGGGAGACCCACACGCGACACTGGAATAAAGCAGGGTCACAGGGGAAACAGGAACAGAGATACCAAGCCTCTTGTTGAGATCGCACGGGGAATTAGGGCCAGAAGGGGGAGCAGGCTGAGCGTCTCGACCAATACCCAGGTCTCTCCGCGGACGCCCGGTTCCTCCCGGCGCGAGCACCACCCCGCCATCACGTGTGTCCCCACCCCCTCACTCCCCGGTAACTGCTGCTGAAGAAGGAGAAAGAGAATATGGAAAGGCCCCGGAATGCGCCTCCGACGGCCTGCCTGGGAACGGAGGGGCGCCGGGGTAAGGAGCGCTGGCATCCAGCCATCTGCCCCGGAGAAGCTGGCCACCTGGCCCCCAGGGCCGCCGGGCGCAAGATCCCCCTGGCCCCCGCCCCCGTTCCTTCCGGGCGGAATCTGGGTCCGCGTCCTCACCCGCAGAATGCTGTTCCCCGCCATGGCCACAGGGGGGCGGGCTGCTCCTTGCAGAAATCAAAGCGAAGGCGGCGCCGAAGGGGATGCTAAATGCGACCCGGGTCTGCCTCCGTGCGGCGCCTGCTACGTGCCAAGCGCTTCCACGCCTCACCTCGTCGAAGGCTCACAACGCTAATCCTTTACACAGGAGGACACTGGGGCTGGGGCAAATAAGGGATTCCTCAGCAGCTGGCAGGTCACCCAGCAGGGTCAAATTCGAGTCTCTCTAGCTTCAAATCCTGAGCTCTTTGCACTGTAACCAGACCTGGTGGTGGGAAGACCCAGGAAGTCCCCGAGCGGGACGGTGCCTCCTTCCGCGGGGCATCCCACACTCAGTCCTGGCATGTGCCAGGCAACCACGCTGACATCAAGTACATCAAGGACAAAGAAAGAAACCAGAGACACAAGGTTGGGGGGTCATCCATTCACCCTTTCCACCCGTCTTTGGGCCAAGGGACAAACTGAGACCCTGAGAGAGGAAGTGAATCTCCCATAATTACCCAGCTGGTGGCAGATGTCAAAAAGATGTTTGTGCATCCTCCCTCCACGTCTCCACACCCCCCTTCCCCTGCCGCAAGTTCCTAAAGCTCAAGATGTCAGGGCCATGGAAAGGATTCTGGGGATGTAAGAGCGTTTTAAAACCGTGCTCTATTTTCGGTTGCCCAAATCAACACAACCGGATTCGAAACGAAACGAAAGAAAACAAAACAAAACAAACAACAACAACAACAAAAAACCCTCGCTGTAACCAGACCTCTTCCTGAAACAAAAAATTGGTGTGCGTGCGTGTGCGTGCGTGCGTGTGTGTGTTTAGAGGGGAACTGAAATGACTGAAATGTTGGAAGAAGCCAAAACGGGAAGCAGATCCCTGACTTTCACATCCATTATCTCATCTGATCCCCAAGCGTCTATGAGACAGGGGAGGCGGAGAGATCCTGCAGGCCCAGGATCCCGACGCCTCTCGGAATGGTGCGGCTGTCAGGCAGGTGAGGTGGCGCGCACCTGCCAGCACGGGGTGGGCGGCACACCGTACTCCAGGTCATCTGCATTTCTGCAGGAAAACGAAGTGTAATAAATAAATAAAGACCACCAACGGCTTCACCCGGGCTCAAGTCCAACTTTGCCACCAACTGAGTTACGGAAAACACTCGCGCTTCGGGGAGCTTTGGCATTTCGGAATTGCAGATGTGACTGGGAGCCTGCACCCCTCTCGTTTCGTGGTTGAGGAACGTGGGGCTCCGCGTGAGGCAGCCCGTGCAGAGCCGGCGGACGCTAAGCGGAGCGGGGCTCCTGGAGCGCGGGCGCAGCCCCCCGCCCGCCTCCTCGCTCCCGGGCGCCCCATACCTGCTGCGGGCGCTCGTCCCGCGCCGGGCCGCGCTCGTCCAGGATGGCCTCGTAGACGTTCCCGAGTCGCTGCGCGCCAGGGGGCGCGGGCACACCCAGGAGCCCGCCACGCTGCAGGCCTTGAAGCTGCCCGCGCTTCCCAGGAGGCCGGCAGGGGGCGCGACGGCGGCGCGCGCCAGGTCGTCCAGGGACCGCGCGGGCCGCACGGGCGCCGCGGGCCGCGTGTACAGGCAGGTGGGCAGGCCGGGCCCGGGGCTGCCGTGCTGGGTCGAGGCGCCGCGCCGCGCGGGGCCGCACAGGGAGCTCACGCGGCCCCGGGGCTTGGCGGCCGTGCCGTCGGGGCCCGCGGGCGCCGGCGCGCTCACGAAGCGGTAGTCGTAGGCGAGCGGTTCGGGGGCTGCGGGGCCCGGGCGGAGCGCGGGCGGCGGCGAGGAGGCGGCGGGGTCCCCGAGCGCCGGCAGCTCGCGCACGTACTGCGCCGGCAGGTAGAAGGGGCGGCCGCCGGGCTCGCGCCGGACGTGCCCCCAGTGCTCCGTGCTCCGGCGCAGCAGCCGGTAGCGCTCGTTGGGCTGGATGGCGACGCGCCGCCCGTCCTTGCCGGGGTACTCGAAGGGATGCTCCACCAGCACGTACACGTCCCCCTCGACGTCCGCCGCCATCGCCATCGCGGCCGCGGAGTCTCCCTGTGGGCACGAGGAGGAGGGGCGCGGAGGTCAGGGCCACCCAGCCGGGAGGCGCGCCGCGCTAGGGGGACAAGAGACTTGGTTGAGTCCCGAAGCCGCGTTCCTCCTGGGCCTTAGGGCCTTGGTATCTCCAAAACGGGGCACTCGGATAAAATAATCTCGAAGGTTCCCATGCCCACAGTCGCTGATGTAATTATGCCAACGCTGATTCTGTGGCATTGCTGATAAGATTTGAGCCTGCATTCAATCCCCCGGTGGGGAGGTTGTGGGTAATACTGGTCCAACTTTGCAGCCAAGGAAGCCTTGACTCAGAGAGATGGGGTTGACTGGCGGCGGTAAGTCGACACCACACTTGCCAAAAAGTTGCCTGAACCTCAGTTTCCCCGTCTGTGAAGTGGGAAAAAGAGCTCATTCCTTCCGTGCCCGCCCGCCCCCGCCCCCGCCCCGACGCCACCAGCCCTCAGGAAATCCGGGTCCACAGAGCCTCTTCCCTCCAGGATCCTGCGCCCCCGGCCCGGGCCCTCGGGGTAAGAGTTGAGGCGCGGGGCTCTAGGAGCTGCCCCGGCGCCGCTCTACCCCGGGAGTGTCCCCGCTTCGCGTAGACCAAGGGCCTTGGCATGAGGCACCAGGACTGCCAAGGCCGGGGAACCGGTTCTCTTGGTTTCTCTTTTCTTCCCCAGCGGCTCTGCGGGGAACGTGAACCCGGAGCCTGGCCCGCCCAGAGCGGCCCGCACCGCCCCCGACTGCAGATCCCACCTCCAACCTCCCAACCTCCCGAGAGAGGCTGGAGGGCCTGCCCACCTGCCCTGTGATCTCCACGTTGCCCCACGAGAGCAGAGCGGCCCCTAGAGAATGCACTACCCAGGCGGTGTCCTCCCCAAAGCTGTCCTGGAGTGATGGCCCCAACCCACCCCTCTGCATGCCAGCTTAGCTTGGCTCTGGGTGGGGCAGCCTTGGTCAGAGCCTAACTGTAAAGCTGCCCGGGTCTCACCATCAACAAGATGAATGAGTGACTTCTTGCGTGGCTGCTCCCTCCCGATCTTTACACTGACCACATCTCCTGCCCAACTGGGTCTCCCCGGGGGCAGCAGGTAGGAGCCCCTGTGGCTTGCTGAGGCTGAGGAACCCAAGGAACAGGGTCTGGCCGGCAGGGGTCCGGGTAGGGGCTCCTAGTGCCCCTTCCCCACTTTCTTAAGCTCTCCTCGATGGGGAAAGGGGTGCACAGTGGGCCCTGGAGGCGCAGTCAGTAAGCTGCCTGGAGCAAAGGCAACAAACCCTGGGAGGATACCCCTTCTCGTCACCTTCTCCTGGACCCCTGGCACTCGCTCACCTTGGCAGGGCAGGTCTCTGCGGGCCCATGGTGAAGGGCTAGATAGACCTTCCAGCCAGCAAACGATGCAGGTTAGGCCCCCATCTCGTTGGGCGGGGCTTCTGAGGGCTGGGTCGGGAAACCTCGGGGAGCAGGAGCTGCCAAGGGGAGCAAAGAGGCAGAGGGAGGCTCCGGAGGGCTGCCCCCAATTCTGGGAGGGGCGAGGAGGAGCCTGAAGGAGTGTCTGGGCCAGTGGAGACATTGGGAGCGGGCCCAGGGCAAGAGAAGGCAGGAGGGAGGGGCGGCAGCTGGCAGGGCTGCGACTGAAGGTGTGCTGTGCTGCCTGCTGGCAAGCAGAGCCCAAGGTGGGTAGACTCCCACCCTGCGCCCTCCACCAACGCCCCCCCCCCCCCGCGGGATTTGTTGGCCTCCAGCCTCTGTGTCCCCTGGGTGCGCTGCTCCAGGGCTGCTCCACCCCGGATCGTCGTCTCCAGGCGTCCCCTTACGGGTGAGGCCATTTGCACCCTGAATCACCAACTGCCAACCGCGAGCCCTCTCCAGCCCGATTGCTGGCACTACTCGCTTCGGGCCCACCTCCGCCCTCCCCAGGCCCTTTCCCCGCACAGCTTGGCCGGGCCTGGAAAGACTCAGGGCGGGGGTCCCAAGGCAGGGATGCCCACCAGAGCGGGGGTCTCGGGCTGGGTGGGGAGGGGACCCGGACTCGGCTCCTTCCCCAACTCGGGGGAGCGCGGAGGTTCCCTGAAACTCCAGGACTGATCCGTCCCCAGGAGCTGCTTTGGGTCCACTGGCCTGGGGACGAGAGTCACAGCGGCGCCAACGCCTGGGTCGGCGCGGGGGGCCTGCACCTGGGCCCGTCCTGTCCCCGGACGGAGGGCAGCCCTTTTCATCTCCGCTCCTCGCGGGGGGATCCGAGCCGCGCGGCCCTGCTCGCGGGTCCCGCAGCTCCGGCCCCAGCGCCCCGGGAAGGGGAGCCGGCGAGAGAGAACCCGCCACCTGCAGCACCGCACCCCCACCGGCCCCCGGCTCAGCGCCCCCCGCCCGGCCCGGCCCCGGCCCCTCGGGGTGTCCGCTCACTGGCTTCGCCTCCACTCGTCCCCGCAGGGCGCGTGGTTTCGGCGTCCGCGCTCCCTCCTCCACCGCCCAGCTCCCGCGCAGCCCGCTTTCCTGCTCAACAATACAGCGAGGGAGGCACCAGCGGAGAGCGCCGGGCAGAACTTCCTCCCGGGCCGAGGCTGGGCTGTGGCTGCTAGAGACAATCCCCGGTGTCCCGCTTCCTGTCCCCTCTGGGCCCAGGGAGCGCAGACGCCACCGCTCCCCCCCCCCCCCCCCCCCCCGCCCTTCCTGGGCCACACCTGGCTGTCTCCCGGAGGTGTAAGCAGGAGGGCGAGGATGGTGGTGTGAGGTGGGGGCGTGGGGGGGGGGGCGTGGGGGGGCAGCCTCCTCGACTACTTCTGGCCAGATTTCCCTCCCACTGTTTGATTCCGTCCCCCTGCTGCCTAGATCCTCCTCTGGAAGAGGGCCACCCTCCAGTCTGTAGGGTAAGCCCAGAGCAGCCTGCTGGAGCTGGACTCCTAGCACTTGAAATTTTCTCTCCTGTAAACTGGGGACAGTGACACCTACCTCCCAGGGTAGTTGGCGAGATTGAATGAGATGCACTAAGCACAGTATAGTATCACATTATTATAGGAGCACACATTTGTTATTATGAACATTATTTTTATTAGAAGATGAGCTGTCTTCTCTGGTGTTGGGTTGTCTCCAACCCCCCATTCTCCTTCAGGCAGGAGGGGGAAGGGAGAAAGGAATGTCCTCAGAGGCACCTTGCTGAGGATGAGGCACCCAGGTCGCCTGGCCCTGGCCTCCCTGTCCCTAGGCCTCAAACCCAGTTCCTTTTGTCTTCTCAGAGCCCACTTCCTACTGACCTGGAGAGACTTGAGGCCCCTGAGGGAAGCTGGGGCTCAGGGGATGTGCAGAAGGTGCTCCCCCAGGGCCAAAAGGCATCTTCAAGGACAAGGAACTGCAGACAGAGCAGAGTGTTTCAATCACATTTTTCCACAATCTGCCTTCCCTGGAACTAGTCTGTTTCCTTCTTCTGGCCTCACCACGGGCAGTGGTGGGCTTCTCCTGGCACTTAGAGGAAGGTAGTGGCCAAGTCTAGGCCACTGGGATCCCTGATTCTGGTGCTGCTCAGCCTTTTCTAAGCCCCCCCTCTTGCCTTGGAAAACCCAGTAGGAAATAGTCCCAACATTCTTCATGTTCCAGTGTCAGGGCTCTGTGCTTTGACAGGCACAGGGAAGGTGCCACTCTGGTGGGATTTCAGGCAGCAGCTTCATCTGTTATGCATGAGTGTACGTGAGGAGACCTCCAGCAAGGCCCCGAAATCTCCCCCTGGCTCCCTGGCCAGGACTCCTAGTGGCACCTCTTCTCCCCTGCGTGCCCGCGCCCCTTGCTTGCAAATGTTTACTACCAACCCTCCCTCTCCAGGCCTCCCCAGCTAATGAGGGGGGGGGCATCCAACCACAGGATGGCTGGTGGCCTCCCCCAGCCAGTGGCAGCATCAGGATTCAGAAGCAAGATCACAGGTGAAAAAGATCAGGTCTTTACTGCAAAATCACCCAAAATGCACACGGTAGCAGTTCCTTCCATACATTGCAAAGCGCTGTTCAGGGCCAGCGCCCCCCCGCTAGAAACAGTTTATTGCATAAAATGGCATTTTAAAAATAGTGTGGGCACCACTGAGGTTCACATCAGCTTTCCATTGGAGGTGAGAGGGTAAAAGTCAACTCATTTGATTAGCAGCTTTCTGGTGCTGGGGAGAGGGTCAGTTCTAATGCTACTAGTCCCTGGGAGGGCGGCGGCGGCGGGGTGGATACCCAACCTAAGCAAGCTCCCTAGGGCCTCACTCCTGCTGCCTCCTAGGGCACCTTCTGGTGCACATAACATACTCACGGGCCTGAGGAGCCAGGGCTGGGCCTGGGCAGCACTGCCCACCCCAGGCCAGCCCCTGTCCACTTGGGGACCTGGGGCACCTGCAGCTCTGCTTAGGCTGGGTCTGTGGGGGAGCATTAATGCTGGCTATGGGGGTGCAGGATGGGGATAAGGACCCACTTTCCCATTTAGGAGGCTTTGGCATGCTGGGCCTAGGTGTGCACCATCTTCCGTGCCGGGGACAGAGAAGTTGTGGGGCAGCCCCCTGTTACAGGCACCCCCACCCCCCACCACCTCCTCTGTTCTATTGCACAATTTATCCAGCTTCACAGGGCTGGGCAGGTGACTCAGCAGCCGAATCACCCCCAGGGAGAGGTGGGAGTAGATTCAGCTCTTTACAGTGACAGGCAATCTCCACCTGAGGCCCCCAATTCAAGCTGAGAGCAGAGAGGATGGCCAGAGGACCCAGGGCTGCGGGGTGGGGGTGGGGGCTGTGGGTCCAGGAAAGATGGGATAAGGCAGCAGAGAAATCAACCCCCAAACCCCAGGGTCTAAAGGTCACTTTGAAAACAATGGCAGGCTCCTGCTCTACCCCAAGACCCCCTTGAAAAGGCAATCATGCTCCAATGACGTTTTCCGGTCTCTGGTAGGGCCCCTCCTGGGCCAGTCCAGCAAAGCTTTGTGAATTCATGGCTTTGTAAACTGAGGCTCAGTGTCCTTCCAACAGGTGGCTGCTCCCACGTGTCCCTGTGCGTCTCTGCAGCAGGGCCGGCACTCTTTGTGGAAGGATGGGGTCACCACTCCACAGTGCGGGGCCTGGCAGTCCCGATGCCCGAGGCTGGCCGCTGGCCTGGGCTTGTTGCCCTCTCTGTGGGCCCAGCCTGCCTCTGTTCCCAGAGGGCTCAGTCATGCGGTGGGGGAACAGGGCGAGAGTATGTCTGCAGCCGCCCCCGGCCCATCTGGCTGCGGGTCTGTGGTAGGATGGGACGGCGAGGGGCTGAGGGGTAGGCAAGATGACCACCCTGCCCTGAGCCAAGAAAGGCTCAAAGTGCTGACAGTGCGGGTTCCAAGTCCCTCCCTTCTCCCTCAGGGACCAAGATCCCTAGCTGCACGAGAGCTGGGGGGCTCTGACATGGAGAAAGGGGATGGGGCTTCCAGGTGAGGTGGACAGGGCAGGGCAAACAGAGGGAGAGGGAGAGGACGGTCATCGAGACCCATCCCACCAGCCCCCGGGCAGTTTGGCACGTCGTACTTGAGCCGTGGGCAGTGAGCGCCCGGTGTAGGAGAAGGAAAGGCACCCAGTCCAGCTGGCAGGCTCTGGCCCAGCAGTGGCCTGCCTGTCCAGCCACCCGCCTGCCTGCGGGCCAAGTGTTCCCACACATTTGCTCAGCATGAGAAGGCCTGGATTTCTTGGGTGACTTGTGTAGGGTCAAGAATAAAAAAATATTTTCCGTTGAAATATGAAGGGGAAAAAAAAACCTGCCTTAAAAAACTAGACCTTTTAATCAGGAATGTGGAATTGAGAATGCGCCCAAGTCTTGTTTCCACAGTGTTTGAACAGCCCTGATGGATGTGCCATGTCTGTGAGGTGAGCTGGGGCCTGATTAGTGCAAAGTTCCCCCTCCCTGCATCCCCTGGAATGGGGGCATCTGATGATGTCCCCATGTCCGGGAGCAGACAGGTGGTAGAGGGACTGGGTGACATCATCGAGGGCTTCCTCTGGTAGGCTCGTGCTCTGGTCACATCGGAGTCTTCGTGACAGGGGAGACAGCTGTGACACCTTGAGAGGATCCGGACTGACGCCAAACCCAGCTGAGATGGGTGAGCCGAGCCGCCACCCCGCAGCCTTGGTGGGGACAGCTCGCTGACTTAGGTGAGAGTGCTCTGTTCTTGGTACTTGCGCCGGCGGGCACAGCGGGGGCAGCCCTTCTTCACCACGGCCTGGCAGCTCTGGTGGAAGACGGTCTAGCACTCGCCACACCTGGGGGATAGCAGCAAGCACCGCCTGTGCCATGGGCCGGGGGGCTGGCCAGCCTTCCTGACCAGAACCCGCGGGGAGGCTGAGCGGCACCTGCCACCCAAGGCACCTGTGCGCTGCCCCTGCATGGTCAAATAAAACCTCGCGACAATGCTTACCCTCCTTCACACCACAGGCACTGCTGACACTCTCTGTTCAAATTCACTTTTTAAGATGCTGCTTGAGACTCATGACATGACTTCTTGCCTATGTTGAAAACCCTCTGCTGTTTAAAAAACTCAGCCTAGGGGCTGAATCTAGGCCATGAGACACCTACTGAACATGAATGAATGCTCCCGCCTGCTCAGTTTTCCCCTCCCACACGGGCTGGAATGGAGGTTTGGTGGATGAATTTTTCCATTTAGAGGCTTCTGATAATGAGTGATAATCGGGTAAGATCCATCATTACTGCAGGAGAGAGGCAGGCAGGTACCACCCACAGGGTGCCCACTTTGTGCCTGGCCTGTGCCAATGCTCCGGGGCAGTAACTCATTCAGTCCCTCCTCACCCTGTTTGTAGATGACAAAACTGAGGCCCCCGCTCAAAGAGGCAGCAAGCCACCTCCTCTCTAGGGAGACAGACAGCTTCCTTGATCTAGGCAGGGGCCTTGGAGGGCTCTCTGAGCTGGACCGGAGCCTCCGTGACTGCTCAGGGCATCGGTACCGGCACAGACAGGGTGTCTCTGTATTTCTGCACAATGGCACTGGGCCTGCCTCCCTGGATAGCTGGGGCCAGCTGTGGATAGGGGTGGGGTGGCAGGCTGGGTGTCCCACATACCTGACTGTGGCGTCAAACTCGAAGGGGAAGATGATGTCGTGGTGATGGCAGATCTGGCAGATGAAGCCACGCTGGGTGCACAGGTCACAGTGGTAGACGTGCTGGGAGGCAAATCCAATCAGGGTGTTGAGGAACCCTTCATACACTCCATCCACGATCTGTGGAGGGCAAGTGCAGGCCGACAGGCCTTTCGGGTAGCTGTGCTGAGGCTGAGGCCATCTATAAAATGTGGCTCCACCTTGCCTCAAGAACTCCTATTCCCAAAGAGTATCTTCCCACTTGGGCAAGAACCACCCCCCCCACCCCCCCACCCCGGTCCAGGCTGAACAATGCAGGTGTACAGCTCCCCCACATGGAGGTCACTGGGGGTAACCGGCTTAAGGATGAGACCCAAATCCACAGTGCCCTCCCTGAAGGAAGGAATGTCCTCAACTTTCAGGCCTGGGGCCTCTCCTCCTGCTGCCCTCTAGCTGGGGACGAGGCCAGAGGCAGGGAAGGGGCCAAGGCGCTCCTGTTCCCCAGGCTTTGCTGGACTGCCTGCTAACTGCAGGGGGCTGGCGCTCAGTCACCGCCCAGGAATCCTGGGACAGCCAGACACATAGTCTGAGGTGCTGAAAAGCTGCAGCCACCCCTCCCGTCTGATGTCTCCAGGAATGAGGCCCCTCTGGGGGTAGAGAAAGGCAGTCTCACCTGCTGGAGGTCGGCAACACTGTACTTGTGGGGAGACTCCAAGAGGTAATTCCTGTGGTTGAGCCTTCAAACAAAACAGAAGAGGCCCCTTATAAGGGTTTCCCGATCCGGGCCAACCTGTGTTTGTTTTCATTCCTTCAGCTGCTCACCGGGTATGAACGCCTGGCCAGGGCGGTGCCTAAGAGCGCGGTCGGGCGCCCGGGTTGGGGATCTGGTCTTCCAGGTGACCCAGGGCAAATTACTCAACATCTCTACAACTCAAGCTTCCTCACCTGAGAAATAGAGCTCTTTGAGGATTAAATAATTTATTTAAAGCATTTGGCATAGTGCCCAGCACACAGTAAACAACGAATGATTATCAGCTAGAGTTGATAACACTGTATCGTATAACTGAAATTTGCTGAGAGTAGAACTTAAATGCTCTCACCAAAAATCTACACCTAAGTAGTGAGGTGATGGATGTGTGAATAAACCAGATGGGAGGAACCGTCTCACAATGTATATACATACACCAAATTACCATGATATCCACTTTCAACATGTTATAATTTTATCAGTTATGCCTCAATAGAGCTGAAGAATATTCCAAAAAAATTTAAAGGTTATAAAACATAGAACGTCTTTAAAAAAATTATAATGAGGAGGAGGATGACCAGAGCCAACATTTATATTGGGAACTGGGCTTAGAGGTTTATATCCATTAACTCATTGCACTGTCCTGTGAGGTTGGTACTCTTATAATCCCCACCTCGACAGGAGAGCTGGAGACCTGAATGCAGAAGTCAGCCTCTGGAGCCTGCACCCTTATCCATCCCAGTGAATGCCTGAAGGTGTTAGCTGTTGTCATTACTGCCACCATTCCATACTAGGGACAGTGGGACAGAAATGCATAGGAGGCAGCCTCTGCCCCCCTATAGCCCCTGGGCAAGCGGAGGGACACAGTCAAGCATCCAGTTTCAGTGCTATGTGAGAGTCATGGCGATGTGGTCTAAGGAAGGCAGATCCCATTTCACAGTGGGGTGGGGCATGGGGGAGACACGATGAGGGTGGCTCTACTTTCAACCTCAGTAGTGGCAGAGATCTGAGGGGTTCCATCCTCAGGGATAGAGAGTAAATGGCTGCAGAAATCCCCTATACCTAACAGCTGCAGAGTATACATTTTTATCAAACACACGTGGTATCTCATTGGTTTGATTTCCACAACTAATGAACACACTTTTATATATTTATTGGCTACTGGGCTATTCCAGATGCCATGAGGGCTCTGCCTTTAGGGAACTCTATCTAGGATAGTTGTTACCAGGACTGAGAGTTAGAAGCATAGAGTCTGACAGGCTGTAGTAGTGCAAAGGTTAAGATTTCTTACCCATGGTGAATGAGATGTGATAAAGAAGTGTACCAGCTTGTGTAATTTATCTGGCATTTCAGAGCAATGAAGAAATTACTAGGACTGTGGAACTGGGTGGTTATGGCTGAACACCAGTGATTTACCAAAAAAAAAAAAAAAAAAAAAAAAAAAGAATGACAGACTTAGGTCAGTTAAGTACCAATTTAAAGTAAAGAATACAAATCAAAGGGCAAACGTGACTTAAGATTAGCAATGCAACTTAATTATAAGGGTTGCAGAGCTAAAGAGAAGGCTGATTTCTCACCCAGTCAAGTCTTCTATGCCAATGTCAGGGCCCTATTGGAGAGGTAGGACTCTGAGCCCTGATGTGGGGATATTAAGACTGATGCAGTTGAGAATTTTGAGCACTCAGACTATCTTCAACCCTTTGGGCCCAAGAAAGAGAACCACTTCCACTTGTTAGGGGATAGGGACTCTATCTTATTTGATGACCACACAGGTTTCAAATGAAGCAGGTGCTTTATAATGCTTTTATTTTTCAGAACCTGACTTCATTTCACTTCCTGGGCACCAGAGGAATGAGTGTCAAATCTCAGAATGGCCCCACTGGAGAAATCTTGGGCTTGCTGAGGGAGGAGAGAGATTTATTGCCAAAAGAGAGTAGATGCACCTGGCTAATATGCAGTGTAGGAACTGTCAGAATATGCCTGGAATCTTGAGGGTGCTGGACCAGAGAATTGGAATATAAATTGCTTAATGGGGGATCTTTTCCATGACTCAGATTTAATGCCCTGACAAGGATTCTTGGAGTCAGTTTTTAATACACTGATGGGGTGGTTCTTGGAAAAGTGAAAGAATGATGGCCCATTTTAGAGATTTGATAAATGGTGTAATAAACTATTCAGAAAGCAGTAAAAACCTCAGAGAAATGGGTATGCTGGAGTGGACATTATACATAAAATACAGCTTATACTATGTTCCCTGGAAGGATTTGGAAGCAAGTTTCAAATAGCAACCAGAGGGTGCCTGATCCACAGGGGTTTATGGACATATCTCATAGAACATATTACTAGAGGCAAGATAAAACACTAGAGGTATTTCATAACACATATTCAAAAAAAGATCAAGATTGAATGAACAGAGAGATAAAAGTTGGCCACTTCAATGGAAAGTCATAATCCCTTGCTATTTCCAGACCAGAGACAGTTCTCAGATCCAGAATCCATTGATTGAAAGAGAAGCTAAGGTCTAATTGTCACTAAAGAAAGCAAAAGAATACAGTAGTGGCTGACTTCATCTTTCTAGGGTCTATAAACAATGAAATATACTACCTTATGTTAATATATATATATTCCAACTTTCATTTGATTAGTGTTAATATGGTATATCTATTCCCATCCTTTAACTTCTAAACCATTTGAATATTTATATTTAAGTCGTTTTGTTGTAGGTAGCATATATTTGGGTCTTGCTGTTTTCTACATAATCTAGCAATCTCTGTCCTTTAATTAGTGTAGTTAGGCCATTTACATTTAATGTGATTACTGAAGATGACATTTAAGTCTATTATCTTGCTATATGTTTGGAATCGAGCATTTTTTGAGAACTCCATTCTCTTTTGTTGCTTATTAACTATAGCTATTTTTAAATTAAGAAAGTTTATAGTATACAACTTTATCAGTCTAACTTCGAATGATATTATACCACTTTGTATACAGTATAAGAACTTTATAATAATTCTTTCATTTTTCCATTTTATTCAATAGCTTTTGTGCTACTCTTATCATGGATTTCGCTTTTTGTGTTATAAAAACAGTACATTGCTATTATTTTTGTTTCAAATAATCAATTACCTTTAAACATATTTAATAATTTTTTAAAAATTTAATATAATTGCCATTTTCAAGGCTTTTCATTATGTGGTATAATTTTCCATTTGTCTGAAGTTTCCTTTAACAGTTTTTGTTGTGCAGGTCTGCTAATGATAAATTCTTTCAGTTTTTGTACATCTGAAAAAGTCTGTATTTCATCTTTGAAATGTACTTTTTCTGTTTATAGAATTTCAGTTTAACTTTATTTTTTCTTTCAATACTCTAAAGAGGGGAGGAGCAAGATGGCGAAAGAGTAGGGTCTCCAAATCACCTGTCTCCACCAAATTACCTAGAAAACCTTCCAATCATCCTGAAAATCTATGAATTCGGCCTGAGAATTAAAGAGAGACCAGCTGGAATGCTACAGTGAGAAGAGTTCGCGCTTCTATCATGGTAGGAAGACGGGGAAAAAGAAGTAAAGAAACAAAGGCCTCCGAGGGGGAGGGGCCGGGAGGAGCCGGGCTGAGGCCGGGGCGAGTGTCCCCAGGACAGGAGAGCCCCGTCCCGGAGGAGCAGGAGCTGCACCGACCTTCCCGGGCGGAAAGGGGCTCGCGGGGAGGTGGAGCAGGACCCAGGAGGGCGAGGATGCCCTCGGGTTCCCTGGGGCAGTAACAGCAACTGCGCC
This sequence comes from Canis lupus dingo, assembly GCF_003254725.2. Lineage (NCBI taxonomy): Eukaryota > Metazoa > Chordata > Mammalia > Carnivora > Canidae > Canis > Canis lupus. The sequence continues at coordinate 17,920,044 of NC_064251.1, forward strand.
CCAGGAGAGTGCGCCGAGCTCCCTAAGGGCTGCAGCGCGCACGGGGGACCCGGAGCAGCTGGAGGGGCTCGGGCGGCGGCTCCGCGGAGGGGGCTGCGCGGCCCCAGGAGCAGCTCGGAGGGGCTCGGGCAGAGGAAGAGGCTCCGTGCGGAGGGGGCTGCGCGGTTCCAGGAGCAGCTCGGAGGGGCTCGGGCGGCGGCTCCGCGGAGGGGGCTGCGCGGCCCGGGAGCGCGAATCCACCAGCGCAGGCCCCGGAGCACAGGGCGCCGGGACACAGCCCAGGATCCCGCCTCCCCCGGGACAGGCAGAGGCTGGGAGGGACCAGGACAGCAAGGAAGCTCCTGCCCCAGCTGAGCAGATCAGCGGCCCCGCCCCGGAGCCTCCAGGCCCTGCAGACGGAGTTCCTGCCGGAGCTGAATCCAGGTTTCCAGAGCTGCCCCGCCACTGGGGCTATTCCTCCTGCGGCCTCACGGAGTAAACAACCCCCACTGAGCCCTGCACCAGGCAGGGGCACAGCAGCTCCCCCAAGTGCTAACACCTGAAAACCAGCACAACAGGCCCCTCCCCCAGAACACCAGCTAGACGGACAACTTCCAGGAGAAGCCAAGGGACTTAAAAGTACACAGAATCAGAAGATACTGCCCCGTGGTTCTTTTTGTTTGTTTGTTTGTTTGTTTTGTTTTGCTTTTTGATTTGTTTCCTTCCTCCACCCCCTTTTTTTCTCCTTTCTTTTTCTTTCTCTTTTTCTTCTTTTTTTTTTTTTGTTTTTTTTCTTCCCTTTTTTTTCTCTTTCTCTTTTCTTTCCTTCTTTCTCTCCTCTCTTTTTCTCTTTTTCCCAATACAACTTGCTTTTGGCCACTCTGCACTGAGCAAAATGTCTAGAAGGAAAACCTCACCTCAAAAGAAAGAATCAGAAACAGTCCTCTCTCCCACAGAGTTACAAAATCTGGATTACAATTCAATGTCAGAAAGCCAATTCTGAAGCACTATTATACAGCTACTGGTGGCTCTAGAAAAAAGTATAAAGGACTCAAGAGACTTCATGACTGCAGAATTTAGAGCTAATCAGGCAGAAATTAAAAATCAATTGAATGAGATGCAATCCAAACTAGAAGTCCTAACGACGAGGGTTAACGAGGTGGAAGAACGAGTGAGTGACATAGAAGACAAGTTGATAGCAAAGAGGGAAACTGAGGAAAAAAGAGACAGACAATTAAAAGACCATGAGGATAGATTAAGGGAAATAAACGACAGCCTGAGAAAGAAAAACCTACGTTTAATTGGTGTTCCCGAGGGCGCCGAAAGGGACAGAGGGCCAGAATATGTATTTGAACAAATTCTAGCTGAAAACTTTCCTAATCTGGGAAGGGAAACAGGCATTCAGATCCAGGAAATAGAGAGATCCCCCCCTAAAATCAATAAAAACCGTTCAACACCTCGACATTTAATAGTGAAGCTTGCAAATTCCAAAGATAAAGAGAAGATCCTTAAAGCAGCAAGAGACAAGAAATCCCTGACTTTTATGGGGAGGAGTATTAGGGTAACAGCAGACCTCTCCACAGAGACCTGGCAGGCCAGAAAGGGCTGGCAGGATATATTCAGGGTCCTAAATGAGAAGAACATGCAACCAAGAATACTTTATCCACCAAGGCTCTCATTCAAAATGGAAGGAGAGATAAAGAGCTTCCAAGACAGGCAGCAACTAAAAGAATATGTGACCTCCAAACCAGCTCTGCAAGAAATTTTAAGGGGGACTCTTAAAATTCCCCTTTAAGAAGAAGTTCAGGGGAACAGTCCACAAAAACAAGGACTGAATAGATATCATGATGACACTAAACTCATATCTCTCAATAGTAACTCTGAATGTGAACGGGCTTAATGACCCCATCAAAAGGCGCAGGGTTTCAGACTGGATAAAAAAGCAGGACCCATCTATTTGCTGTCTACAAGGGACTCATTTTAGACAGAAGGACACCTACAGCCTGAAAATAAAAGGTTGGAGAACCATTTACCATTCGAATGGTCCTCAAAAGAAAGCAGGGGTAGCCATCCTTATATCAGATAAACTAAAATTTACCCCAAAGACTGTAGTGAGAGATGAAGAGGGACACTATCTCATACTTAAAGGATCTATTCAACAAGAGGACTTAACAATCCTCAATATATATGCCCCGAATGTGGGAGCTGCCAAATATATCAATCAATTATTAACCAAAGTGAAGAAATACTTAGATAATAATACACTTATACTTGGTGACTTCAATCTAGCTCTTTCTATACTCGATAGGTCTTCTAAGCACAACATCTCCAAAGAAACGAGAGCTTTAAATGATACACTGGACCAGATGGATTTCACAGATATCTACAGAACTTTACATCCAAACTCAACTGAATACACATTCTTCTCAAGCACACATGGAACTTTCTCCAGAATAGACCACATATTGGGTCACAAATCGGGTCTGAACCGATACCAAAAGATTGGGATTGTCCCCTGCATATTCTCAGACCATAATGCCTTGAAATTAGAACTAAATCACAACAAGAAGTTTGGAAGGACCTCAAACACGTGGAGGTTAAGGACCATCCTGCTAAAAGATAAAAGAGTCAACCAGGAAATTAAGGAAGAATTAAAAAGATTCATGGAAACTAATGAGAATGAAGATACAACCGTTCAAAATCTTTGGGATGCAGCAAAAGCAGTCCTAAGGGGGAAATACATCGCAATACAAGCATCCATTCAAAAACTGGAAAGAACTCAAATACAAAAGCTAACCTTACACATAAAGGAGCTAGAGAAAAAACAGCAAATAGATCCTACACCCAAGAGAAGAAGGGAGTTAATAAAGATTCGAGCAGAACTCAATGAAATCGAGACCAGAAGAACTGTGGAACAGATCAACAAAACCAGGAGTTGGTTCTTTGAAAGAATTAACAAGATAGATAAACCATTAGCCAGCCTTATTAAAAAGAAGAGAGAGAAGACTCAAATTAATAAAATCATGAATGAGAAAGGAGAGATCACTACCAACACCAAGGAAATACAAACGATTTTAAAAACATATTATGAACAGCTATACGCCAATAAATTAGGCAATCTAGAAGAAATGGACGCATTCCTGGAAAGCCACAAACTACCAAAACTGGAACAGGAAGAAATAGAAAACCTGAACAGGCCAATAACCAGGGAGGAAATTGAAGCAGTCATCAAAAACCTCCCAAGACACAAGAGTCCAGGGCCAGATGGCTTCCCAGGGGAATTCTATCAAACGTTTAAAGAAGAAACCATACCTATTCTCCTAAAGCTGTTTGGAAAGATAGAAAGAGATGGAGTACTTCCAAATTCGTGTTATGAGGCCAGCATCACCTTAATTCCAAAACCAGACAAAGACCCCACCAAAAAGGAGAATTACAGACCAATATCCCTGATGAACATGGATGCAAAAATTCTCAACAAGATACTGGCCAATAGGATCCAACAATACATTAAAAAAATTATTCACCATGACCAAGTAGGATTTATCCCTGGGACACAAGGCTGGTTCAACACCCGTAAAACAATCAATGTGATTCATCATATCAGCAAGAGAAAAACCAAGAACCATATGATCCTCTCATTGGATGCAGAGAAAGCATTTGACAAAATACAGCATCCATTCCTGATCAAAACTCTTCAGAGTGTAGGGATCGAGGGAACATTCCTCGACATCTTAAAAGCCATCTATGAAAAGCCCACAGCAAATATCATTCTCAATGGGGAAGCACTGGGAGCCTTTCCCCTAAGATCAGGAACAAGACAGGGATGTCCACTCTCACCACTGCTGTTCAACATAGTACTGGAAGTCCTAGCCTCAGCAATCAGACAACAAAAAGACATTAAAGGCATTCAAATTGGCAAAGAAGAAGTCAAACTCTCCCTCTTCGCCGATGACATGATACTCTACATAGAAAACCCAAAAGTCTCCACCCCAAGGTTGCTAGAACTCATACAGCAATTCGGTAGCGTGGCAGGATACAAAATCAATGCCCAGAAGTCGGTGGCATTTCTATACACTAACAATGAGACTGAAGAAAGAGAAATTAAGGAGTCAATCCCATTTACAATTGCACCCAAAAGCATAAGATACCTAGGAATAAACCTAACCAAAGATGTAAAGGATCTATACCCTCAAAACTATAGAACACTTCTGAAAGAAATTGAGGAAGACACAAAGAGATGGAAAAATATTCCATGCTCATGGATTGGCAGAATTAATATTGTGAAAATGTCAATGTTACCCAGGGCAATATACACGTTTAATGCAATCCCTATCAAAATACCATGGACTTTCTTCAGAGAGTTAGAACAAATTATTTTAAGATTTGTGTGGAATCAGAAAAGACCCCGAATAGCCAGGGGAATTTTAAAAAAGAAAACCATATCTGGGGGCATCACAATGCCAGATTTCAGGTTGTACTACAAAGCTGTGGTCATCAAGACAGTGTGGTACTGGCACAAAAACAGACACATAGATCAGTGGAACAGAATAGAGAATCCAGAAGTGGACCCTGAACTTTATGGGCAACTAATATTCGATAAAGGAGGAAAGACTATCCATTGGAAGAAAGACAGTCTCTTCAATAAATGGTGCTGGGAAAATTGGACATCCACATGCAGAAGAATGAAACTAGACCACTCTCTTTCACCATACACAAAGATAAACTCAAAATGGATGAAAGATCTAAATGTGAGACAAGATTCCATCAAAATCCAAGAGAAGAACACAGGCAACACCCTTTTTGAACTCGGCCATAGTAACTTCTTGCAAGATACATCCACGAAGGCAAAAGAAACAAAAGCAAAAATGAACTATTGGGACTTCATCAAGATAAGAAGCTTTTGCACAGCAAAGGATACAGTCAACAAAACTCAAAGACAACCTACAGAATGGGAGAAGATATTTGCAAATGACATATCAGATAAAGGGCTAGTTTCCAAGATCTATAAAGAACTTATTAAACTCAACACCAAAGAAACAAACAATCCAATCATGAAATGGGCAAAAGACATGAACAGAAATCTCACAGAGGAAGACATAGACATGGCCAACATGCACATGAGAAAATGCTCTGCATCACTTGCCATCAGGGAAATACAAATCAAAACCACAATGAGATACCACCTCACACCAGTGAGAATGGGGAAAATTAACAAGGCAGGAAACAACAAATGTTGGAGAGGATGCGGAGAAAAGGGAACCCTCATACACTGTTGGTGGGAATGTGAACTGGTGCAGCCACTCTGGAAAACTGTGTGGAGGTTCCTCAAAGAGTTAAAAATAGACCTGCCCTACGACCCAGCAATTGCACTGTTGGGGATTTACCCCAAAGATACAGATGCAGTGAAACGCCGGGACACCTGCACCCCGATGTTTATAGCAGCAATGGCCACGATAGCCAAACTGTGGAAGGAGCCTCGGTGTCCAACGAAAGATGAATGGATAAAGAAGCTGTGGTTTATGTATACAATGGAATATTACTCAGCTATTCGAAATGACAAATACCCACCATTTGCTTCAACGTGGATGGAACTGGAGGGTATCATGCTGAGTGAAGTAAGCCAGTCGGAGAAGGACAAACATTATATGTTCTCATTCATTTGGGGAATATAAATAATAGTGAAAGGGAATATAAGGGAAGGGGGAAGAAATGTGTGGGAAATATCAGAAAGGGAGACAGAACGTAAAGACTGCTAACTCTGGGAAACGAACTAGGGGTGTTGGAAGAGGAGGAGGGCGGGGGGTGGGAGTGAATGGGTGACGGGCACTGGGGGTTATTCTGTATGTTAGTAAATTGAACACCAAAAAAAAAAAACTGGAAAGAACTCAAATACAAAAGCTAACCTTGCAGGAACTGGAGAAAAAAAAACAAATAGATCCTACACCCAGTAGAAGAAGAGAGTTAATAAAGATTCGAGCAGAACTCAATGAAATAGAGACGAGAATAACTGTGGAACAGATCAACAAAACCAGGAGTTGGTTCTTTGAAAGATTAATAAGTTAGATAAACCATTAGCCATCCTTAATAAAAAGAAGAGAGAAAAACTCAAATTAATAAAATCATGAATGAGAAAGGAGAGATCACCACCAATACCAAGGAAGTGAAGTGTCAAAAGAAGTTAACAGCCTTGCCCAAAGTCAACCAGTTTTTAAGTGACATTGTCAGAACTTGAAATTGAGCCTTTGGATTTTAAGTTCAGGGCTCTGTAAATATTTCACTGCCCTATGACAGATGGGTGCATTGACACACACACACACTCACACACCTCACCAAGAAGCTGTCATTTACCTCTGTCTTACCTAGTATTGTCTAGGAAACAGCTGGGCTTCATCTTGGAGTGGTATAGAAATGGGGACTTTATATATTCAGTTGTCTCTGATCAGGAAAGTTCCTAGGACTGTGCAAGCAAAAAGAACTGCCCATCTCTATGGAGGAGAACTTGGCACGAATTGGATGATCCTGAAGTGGGAGTAGATGCCCAGATAGAACAACACAGAAAACAATCACACCCCTCTATGGACAGACAGTTGGAAAAATAAACTATATGAAGTCATTCCAGTTCTTGTGGGATGGTATATGATGTGAATGAACAAATAAAGTGAAATGGAGGATTCTCAAAAAAAAAAAAAAATACTCTAAAGATGTTTCTCCACTGTCTTCTGGCTTGCATTGATTCCAAAGAGAAATCTGCTGTCATTTTTATCTTTGTTTCTCTATACATAATGTGTCTTCTTTTCTTTAGATGCTTTTAAATTGTTCTACTTCATACTGATTTTAAGCAATTTGAGTATGATGTGCTTTAGTGTAGTTTTCTTTTCTTTTCTTTTCTTTCTTGTGCATGGATCTTGTTGAGACAGTTGGACCTGTTGGGTTTATAATTTTCACCAAATTTGGAAAAATTTCAACTATTTCTTGGATTTTTTTTTGTACTCCTGAATTTATCCTTCACAGGATTCCAAAAATTACACAAAAATTAGGCCACACAAAGTTACCCCACAACTCATAGAAGCTTTGGTAATTATTTTTTTGTTATTTTTCTTTCCATGTGTCATTTTGGATAGTTTCTTTTTATAAGTCTTGAAGTTGACTCATCTTTTCTTCTGAAATATCTAATCTGTAAATCACTTCCTGACATGATATTCTTCATCCCAGACATGGTAGTTTTAGGTTTTTAGTTTTAGGTTTAGGTAGTTTTAGGTAGTTGAGTTTTTAGTTTTAGTTTTAGGTAGTTTTAGGTAGTTTAGTTTTATAGGTTCAAGTAGAGTATTTTTTATCTTTAATGTGCCTATTTAATATATTCCTGATTTCTAACTTTGTGAATATATGAAATCCACTTATGACAGCTGTCTTCATCTACTAATTCTATCTTCTGTATCATTTTGGTTTGGTTTAGATTCATTTTTTCCTTATTCTGGGTCTAAATATTTTGTTCAAGTCTGTAGCTTATTGTTTCACTCGTTTAACAATGTTATTCAAATAGCAGAAATTGTCAACTTTCCTGAAGTCCAACTTATCTTTTTCATTTATGGTTCAGGTTTCTTTCCCTCATATATAAAATCTTTTACTAAGCCTCAGGTCAGAAAGATTTTATATTTTCTTCAAGAACTTGTAGAGTGTTAGATTTTTATTTTATTAGCAGTTTAAAATTAGTATTTGTATATAGTAAAATATAGATAAAGGTATTTATTTACTTGTTTCTGGCATTATGTATTAAAAAGAGTATTCTCTTTCCATTGGATTGTCTTTGACCCTTTGTCAAAAATTTTTGTCTATTTTTGGGCTTTCTATTTTGTTCCATTAATCTTTCAGTCTAACCTACCATCACTATCACACTGTTTTAATACTGTGGCTTTCCCTCCTCATCAAATACATTGAATTGATGATTTAAAAAAATATAGTGATATGGTGAATCATACTGATTTTAGAATGTTGAACCAACCTTTTATTCTTGGAATAAACCTGATTTGGTCATGATGTATCATTCTGTTTACATATTATTCAACTCAATTTGTTAATATTTTATTATGGATTTTTTTGTGTTTATAAGAGTTACTGGTCTGTAGTTCTCTGCTCTTACAATGCCACTGATTTTGGTATCAACAAAATGCTGACCTCATAAAATGTGTGGGAAAGTATTCCTTCATTTTCTATTTCCTAAAAGAAATTGTTTAGGACTGGCATGATTTCTTCCTTAAATGTTGGTCGAACATGCCAGTGATGCCATCTGTGCTGAGTGTTTTAAAGAAAAGGAAGGTATTTTAACTACACATCAACTTCTTTAATAGACATAAAACCATGCAGGCTGGGGTGCCTGGGTGGCTCAGTGGTTGAGCATCTGCTTTTAGCTCAGTTCGTGATCCTGGAGTCTGGGGATTGAGTCTTGCATCAGGCTCCCCGGGAGACTGCTTCTCCCTCTGCCTATGTCTTTGTCTCTCTGCGTCTCTCATGAATAAATAAATACACTCTTAAAAAATATAAAAATAAATAAAATAAAACTATGCCAGTTATTTCATCTTCACTGAATTTTTGTAGTTGTTCAATGAACTTTTCCATTTCATTTAGGTTATCATCTTTATTGACAAAGTTATTTACTTATCTCTTATTATTCATATAGTATCTGTCAGATCTTTAGTACTGTTCTTTCTTAGTTGTGATAATTTGTGTCTTCTCACTTTTTTTCTTGTTCAGTCTGCCTAGATGTTTATCAATTTTAGTATGCTTTGCAAAGAACCAACTTTTTGGCATAGTGATTTTCCCCACGGTTTTCAGTTTCATTGGTTTATGCTTTTATCTTTATTATTTTCTTACTTTCTTCTGTTTTGACTTTGTTTTCTTAAGACATTATTGATTCAAAACTTTTGGTTTCTAAAATAAGGCATTAAATCTGATTTCTCTGTAGGTACTTCTTTAGCTTTATCTTACATAGTGCATTTTCATTGTCATTTAATTCAAAATATTTTCTAATTTCACTGTGACTGCTTAACTTCCCACATTCTTGTTATTGATGTTTAGTTCAGTTTGTAGTCAGATAATATATTTTGTCTTACCTCAATACTTTAATTTTTTTAAGGCCAGAAAGTAATCTATTTTTGTGAATCTTCCAAGTATTTTCGAAAAGAATCTGTATTTTACTCTTGGAAGGTGGAACATTCCTCTTAGTTTTATTTTCCTGAATGGCCATTAACTTTTTGAAAATAAAACTTCACAAAGAGAAAGAATAGGTCACATAGATTGGATTCAGAAATCTGATGGTTTGGGATGCCTAGGTGGCTCAGTGGTTGAGCGTTTGCCTTTGGCTTAGGGTGTGATCCCGGAGTCCCGGGATCAAGTCCCACATCGGGCTTCCTGTGTGGAGTCTGCTTCTCTCTCTGCCTATGTCTCTGCCTCTCTCTCTCTCTCTGTGGCTCTCATGAATAAATAAAATATTAAAAAAAAAAGAAATCTGATGGTTCAATACATGAATCTGAAAAATAAAAAAGTATTTTATAAAAGTTATGGTAGTAAGTACTTTTCAATATGAACACAACAAAGTACATGTATATACACTTAATAATGACAGAAGAGACCATGTACCAGCAAATAAATGCAGATAATGAATGTTATTTCTCCATATGCTTACCTTCTAATCTGCTCCTAGTATGATTCAATGACCCACTGTCTATACTCTGGCCACAGAGGTTTTTAGTTCTTCCAAGCAGCCAAATTTCTTGTTGTCTTAAAGTTTACTGAATATATTTCTCTACATGGAAAATATTTTCTCCCTCTTTTTGTCTAATTTCTCTTCAATTTTCAGCATTCACCTTGAAGTCACTTTCTTCAGGAAGCCTTTTCTGACATGATCAGTTCCTCCTGGTTTACATTTTCATGGCACCCTGTATGTTTCTTTCACAGAATTTACTATGATTGAAATGAAAAATATAAGGGCAGTTTAGGGCAGATTATCAAAAATGTTAAGGTTTCTTAAAGGGCTCAAAATCATTGACTCAAAAAAGTTACCAAATTAAGACAAGGATCAGCCAAGTAAGCTGACTTAGTGAACTTAAACCTAGTTAATGAATGGCATTTCTCTTTTGAAGACATCTCTGAAAGCAGAATTATATACCTCCAGAGGAATTTTAAAAGCATCTGACTTCCATATTAAATATCTTACACATCCAAGAAAATATAATGTATAAAATGTTGCACATAGCAGGGCACACAAAACCAACCAAAATGAGAAATCCCATTTTATTGTCTTCAAATATCCAGACAAATGGATAAGGTGTCTGCTTCTCTAAGACATACCTTGCTTTAGAAAGGAAAATCCATACACAAATAGCAAGTTAGGTTCAAACTTTTTTTTCCAATTGAATACAAAAATTAATACTTTAGAGTCTTTTAGTTTCTTGTAAATTTTTAGGCAAAGAATTTGGGTGAAGAGACTGAGAGGAAAAGCTTTGTCTTTCATGAATATTTGGAACCTTAATTTCTTTTAAATAGCACTTGACAATATTACCAGGGAGCACTTATAGGAAAATATACAGAGCTTCCTTGGCAGTGGGGTCGGAAGAGCTGCTTTCCCCATGTCTTTCAGACTCACTTTGTAAATTATGTGAAACACTTTTAGACAGACACTGGCACTCATAAATTATACAGCTCATTTGCATATTCCAGTCATGAGATATTATGCAAAGTGACATGATTTGCATAATGGATTCCTCTTGTCGCTTCACTTGCTGCATGCTTTTAAAAAACAAAATGAGGGATCCCTGGGTGGCGCAGCGGTTTGGTGCCTGCCTTTGGCCTGGGGCGTGATCCTGGAGACCCAGGATCGAATCCCACGTCGGGCTCCCGGTGCATGGAGCCTGCTTCTCCCTCTGCCTATGTCTCTGCTTCTCTCTCTCTCTCTCTCTCTCTCTCTGTGACTATCATAAATAAATAAAAAATATTAAAAAAAAATAAAAAAAAATAAAAATAAAAAACAAAATGAAATAAAATGAATGCATGAAAAGGTGAAAGCATCGTTTCCAGCTTCGCCTGTCTCCTTCCCAACTACAGTATCAACTGCTTTCATTTTCTACAGGGGAAGGGGTGAAGGGGACAGAAAGCAAAAATCTACAAACATACAAACAAAAAGAGCTTTCACATGAATTTTGTTCTTAACTACAATGTACCTACTTTCCTGGTGAAATCTTCCATCATAAATAACTCATCTGAGTCAAGAGGAATGAGAACAAATTAAAACACTAAATACAGAGTAAGAAACTTTATGGAACTTTTTCCTTAAAAAATTTTTTTTCTTTAGGGGTGATATTTAGGGAAAGGGTAGCCTTCCTCCTTGTAAGTGAAAAGAGGCTTCAAGGATTTTCTTCTTATTGGAAAAAAAGCATATTAAGGATGAGATAAATGGGCTAGGGGAGGGATTCCCCCCACCCCCCCAAGAACTTCTGAAAGGTTTTCCTGTTTTGAAAGATGGAGGGAGAAGAAAGACAGGGTGTGCTTTGATTATTTAACAAAATATAGAATGTCTATATATACTGTAAGGATGAGGCAGTACCATGTCGACTTCTATCGGCTCTACTCCAATAAGCAGGCAACGTTCCCTCAGCAGTTGCCAGTTTTGCTGCGGGCTTTCCCTGCCCCCCTGCACCAGTGCGAAAGGCAGAGTGTGCCAAGCGGCTGGCGTCTGTACCCTGTGGGAAAAGTTAACTGTAATTCTTCGGCTTTTAAAATCAATTAACCCGTGTGTTCATTAACGTCAAGTCGACGGGAGGAGGAGGAGAAGAAGGGGAGGGAGGGAGGAAAGAAAAAAGCTGCAAGGGCGGATGGCAGAAGAGTTGGCACAGTGCCATCCATTCAGGGGCAACGCCACAGTTTCGTGCGATAGCAGCAGCGGGTATATGTTACGAGGGCCCTGTATGCGGGCCAGGCAGTGCGGTAAAGCCAAGGGAGATTATCCAGACCCCCAGGAGCGAACAGAAAGCAGCAACCGAAGGCGCAAGTGCCAGGATTACAGCCTAGGCTGCTCCAACTATGAGCCCTTCCTCGGACCCAGGGACTCGGCTACTTGGGGTTTGGGGGTCTTCCACACCAAAGAGGCACAAAGCTGACTTTAATCACTTTCTTCCTTTAAACTTGATTCTGCCGCAGTGGAGCCAGCACAGCGGATGCTTTCACACCCAGCAAGACAAAGGCCGTCGTCTCCGCCATGACACTGTTCCGTTCCAAGCAGAGGCCAGGATCTTGGACTCCTTGAAAAATCAAAAGGAAACAAGGAAAACAAACAACAAATACAGCAACAAACAGAAAAAATTAACAACCACCAAAATCGGGTGCCCATTTGCCCATGCCAGGGGTGATCTGGGCATCTGTTGCAGCAGAAGGCGCTTGTGTGGGGCTATTTCTTTTTCTTTTCTTTTCTTTTTTTTCTTTTTGGGCAAGCTGTTGGTTTGTTTGCTATTCAACTTCGTTTATAATTAACTTAAAAAAAAAAAAACTCACCATTCAGCCTAGTCAACAACAAACAAAGAGAAAAAGCAGACATCGGAAGAGAAATGCCATAGGAAGCGGCATGAATACATGCCACAGCCGGTGCCACTTGCCATTCGGAAAACCTCAGGGAAAGATGCCAATTCTACAGCTCGGAAGAAGGCAGAGAAGGGAGCATAAAGATCTACAAATAGAAATCATAAGGAAAGAATACTGCTTATACAATCCTGGATTGCAATTGCACACAGCATCTGCTGGGAGAAGAGAGGGAATATTTAAATGGAGACATAGATGGGTATAAATTGAAAGATAGGCACCTATCGATTGGATATAGACACACTTGTAAGGCTGTATGTGTATATAAATACACATTATTTTCAGACAAATTAAACATTTAGATATGTATATATTTTTGTGTTATAGGTATGGGTATGTATACAGGTGTGTATGTTTATGCATATATACACATACTGTGGGATGTATGCATGTGTGAGGAAAAGGAGAGGAGGACAGAGAAGGAGAGAGAGGGAAATGTGTGTATGTGCATGTATGTGTGTGCATACAATCCCACTTTTTGACCCAGGTATACACAGAAGACAAAATAAAAATCATACTCCAGCAGCAAGCAGGCAGTCAGAGATTTATCTACATTCACTGCTATCACCAGGGAGATGAATGGGGCCGATCTGAAGCCCTTTTACAAGATCCACTATGGGAGTGAAGGAGGAGAAGGGATGCCACACAGACATGCACAAACTTGAAGGCAGAGGGATTTGGAAGGTGCTACTTAGGAAACCCTGGTGGCATAATGCAGGGGAGAAGAAGGGGAAAGAAGGGGGAAGAGGCTTGTCTCTATGTTTTAGGTGGTCGTTTAAAAAAAAAATCTGAAAAGGGGTTTCAGGAAACGGCTGGTACTTACGTTGTCTGCGTTGCTGTGGATCCTGAAAGGTGTTCTGTTGGCACCAGGCACTGAGCCAGGGGCAGGCGCTGGAAACAAAAGAGAGAGACAAAATAATAATAATAATAATAATAATAAAGTCATTCTATGGGAGTATTAATTGCTGCTCTTGTGGATTTTACAAAACACACAAACTGTTTTCTTTTTCTTTCTTTCTTTTTTTTTTTTTTAAATGTGGATTGGCGCGTGTCCCTTTCGCATGGAATATACAAGTAGTATGGGATTTACAGCCCAGTACGGGACTCAGGATTAACCGCGCTGGCATCTTTTGGGCATATTCTTCCTTTTAATGAATGAGCTTTCGCTGTTAATGAGGAATAATCGTTTGGCTAATGAGCTTTGAAACATTAAGAGAAAAGAGTTTTTGTTTTTTTTTTTCCCCGTTAATCGCTCTGGTGTGACTGCATGGATGGATTACAAAAGACAGCAATAGGAACGCAGTACAAAGGGGGGGAACCTCTCCTGGAGTGGGAGAAGCATCGAGATGGGTGATGTGTCCCTGCACCTTTCCTTCCTTCTTGCTCTTTCACTCTCTCTGCCAACTGCTATGGGTTTCCATAACTCCGCAATCAAAGTGGATGGTCGGGAAGGATTATTACAAAGAGTGAAGCCTCCGCTGTTAATGTCTCCAGTGTTTAATCATCATACAGTAGAATGGTTTTATGCATATTTCATTTGCATATCATTAAACTGTGTTAGCGAGGGGCATTCAGAGCCAGAAGAAGTACAAAGTTGGGGAGAGAGGGAAGAAAAAAGGTCCCTATGATGCTTATCTTCAAACAGGGACTTGTTCCATGATCTATCTTCTACTTTTGCTAAAATCATTATGACTTGGAAACCTTTGAAGTTGGATACAACCTTGGATTCTTCTAATTCCTGCAGAGCGGTATATTTTTAAAAACAGCAGAAATGTTCCTGCACTAGACAATTAAAGGAATATAAACTCCAGTGGGTTGAAACTAGTAGCTCTTTGGGGAATGCAGTGGCAGAGGCTTCTACAAATACCAACAGTTAAAAAAAAAATAAAGAGCATCATATTAAAACAAAAGAAAACGAAGACAAGAAATATTAACACGTGGATTATAGTTTCTTTTGGGGGGTAATGAACTAAAGAGAATGAAGAAGCCATCGGTAATTTATCCCTTCATTAATGAACAGTCACCTTTTTGTATGTTTGTTTTTGTCCTTTCTTTTAAGGGGGATGTTGTCACTTTCGGAGCGATTAGTCAATTATTTTGTAGCTCTGATCTTTTTCTCCTGCACCCGACAGGAAAGAAAGGTGGTGGTTAGGGAATATGTGTGTATTGGGGGGATTTGTGGGGAGAGAGGAATACAGTGAGTTCTTTGTAGATGTAATACATGCACAACATATTAATTGGGAGCTTTTAAAGCTCCCTCAATAGGCTATTTCATTCCTGGTACAACAGCAGCTGGTTAGCCACTGTTGGTGACTCTTCAAATATCACTTTAAGTATTTTTATTCTGTCACTGTTGTTGTTGTCTTGTTTTGTTTTTCCTTGGTCAAGAATGAGAATATAATGTCATCTCTTCTTTATCAAGTGTCTTCTCTTTTCCATCTTCTTCACTTCCAATTTCCAAACTGCAAAACAATGTTGGTTTAATATTGAATCCTAGTGCAGAGTCTAACTGGCACAACTTGATTTGGAAATGAGATGCTGTTTTATATTTAAATTATCCCCACTCCTCCCTTATCCTCCAAAGCTTTGTCTCTGTTATGAATATTCAGATGAGGCATGATGTGATTACACTGTACAATTACTCCTATCCATAGTGGTGGCAGGGGCTGCTGGGGAGAGAGAGAGCCAGACAGCCTCCAAGCCAATACGGAGTTTGTTTTCAGTATTTTTCCTATCTCCTTGGCGCTGCGGCACATGCAGATGTCGCTGTTGTTCTTTATAAAGCCCTAATGATATGCAAAAGCATAATGACTCGGTTTGGATGCAAAGCATCAGC
Source organism: Canis lupus dingo (assembly GCF_003254725.2). Lineage (NCBI taxonomy): Eukaryota > Metazoa > Chordata > Mammalia > Carnivora > Canidae > Canis > Canis lupus. The sequence continues at coordinate 17,935,483 of NC_064251.1, forward strand.
GAAATATTATGAATGTCTTTAAGAAAAGAGGAGAGAAAATCCTGACTGAAGGAATGTCCACATAAATTATTTTTATTTAAATGAATTCAAAGGATGGGGTGAGGGCAAGTCAGAAGGAGTCACATGGAAAACATGCATAATATTAATATGCATAAAGAGTTCTCACCGAGGAGAAGAAGCTCCTCAGTACAGCTCATGGGACAAACTGGTTCATTAGGAAATAGCTCAGAGCGACTACAGCATTTTGCTATTTCAATTTTTTTCCTTATTTTAAATGAAGAGTCAGACAGATGTGTTTTCTTTGCATGGCAGCATCGAGATGGATCCAATCTGTGAAATTTGCTGCCCAGATAGCATTTCTAATGGAAACTGGAACTAAACAAGGGCATGGATATGGAAGGGAGAGGAGAAGAGAGAATACACGAAGAGGAGTATGTTCAGAGCCACAGCATAATGTTCTGTAGTGCAGGAGGTTTTCAGAAACCATCTTTCCTTCATTAGTCTCAGATGGGGGCTCCTGTTGCAGGGAGCTATCAGGGTTTACAAGATGAGCACCGAGACAGGCCCTTCTAGGTCTGAGGCTGAGGAAAGCAGCGGCAACTTGGTGCCTGTCCCCCACCAAGCTGTCTACAGCTCGGAAGCCAAAAGCACAGCTACTCCTAATTTGGGGATGCAGTAGAGTGCTCCTGGTCCAGGTATTCGTGACAGAGGGAATTCTTGGTGCTATCCTAGTATACATTGCTAAAGAGCAGATGGAATCAACTGAGTGCTTACGCAGGCCTGATAATGTCATTGCCGCTTCATTCTCAGGGTAATATAGAATGTCATTTATGTGGTTTTCTGACATTTTCGGAATGTTGAAATTACCAGTGTGGATTAGTGCATGTTTATGATGAATAGAGATGAATAAGTAGTGAATGAGTCTATTGGTTGGATTCAAAACTGATAAAATATTTGGAATAATACGAATAGCCTCAAAAGATTAACAAAGAAAACTGAAGCAAGAAGCAGCAGTCGGAAAAAAAAAAAAGAAAGAGAGAGAGAATTCATTACTTCCTTGGTCAGGTAGACATAGTTTAAATTATTTTAATAATTCAGGGTAAAACAATTTTATACTGTTTAAATTACCTTAAGACAAAGACAGTTTTGCTCTGATCTATGTTCTTGTACAAATGTCTACTTGAACTGGACTCTATTTATACATGAGCATGTAAGCATAATCTAAATTCTGCTGTTCTTCACCCATTAATCTTCAATATTTCCATTTATGAGTTTCCCTTATAACACACACACACACACACACATATTCTCAACTGCTACATGATTCTCAACCGGTAAAGTGTACCAAACTACAGAGTACAATGAATGATTAATTGGAGAATGGCTATTTAATCTGAATCTGAATCAAACCTTTAACCTCTTATCTTTTCCATCTTTGTTGACAGAATTATGGCTGTTAAATATTGAAACAATGCATGCAAAGAATTTAGTATAGTATTGCATGTAAACACTAAATAACATTATATTTTATTGTTGCTATATTATTACTTTAGTGTGTTGCTTAGTATTTGAGAAAAATAAGGAGAAGGAAATAACATTCAATCTTTTCTAAATAGTGATGCATGGAAAGGTTTAATGAGAAACCATTAAATAGGTTTCCATGTTGGATAAAATGTGAATGATCAATAATCAAGTCAAACTATAGCTTATATGAATACAGTTCATAAAAGACCCTTGAAAAGTTTCCTTTAAAAATATATGTGTAATTCTGAAATGATGATCGTGCTGCATGAAATCTACAGACTGATAAGAGAGTTCTATCATGGTTGGTGTAGACAACTATGGTAACTCAGAGATGCTCATTATTTACCACATTGACAGGTCAATGCCGATTTTCAGAACCTTTTTTAAAAAAAAAGATTTTTGAATAGGTAAAATATTATTTTTAAATATTAATAATTTAAATAACATAGAAAGCAAAAAGTCTCTCTCTAGTCCCCCATTCTAGCTATGAGTTTTTAACCTCACTTCCAAGTTGGTAATCACTGTGCTGGTCTCTCGTTTATCCTTCCAGACATAATATGTTATACACAAATATTAATATGATATTAATACATTTTCCCTCCCATTTTTTGGTACACAAATGGTAGTTTTAAAAAAGGTAATTTAGAATTTTTTACAAATGCAGTAATCTCATCTGTGAATAGCCTGCTTAATGTCTTCATTTGCAGTAATCATGTCCATTAAATTTTGTCTTTAAATTATCTTATTTTATTGGTGAGGACGTCTAGTACCATGTTGAATAGAAGTGGTGTGTGATGAGAATGAACATTTTTGCCTTGCTTTCAATCTTAGGGGACATCATTGCCTTGTTTCTGAACTTAGGGGAGAAAAAAATTCAGTCTTTCATCATTAAGAAAAACACCTTTATCAAGTAGAAGAGGTTGCTAAGTTGCCAAGAATTTTTAAAAATCACGAATGGTTAAATTTTGTCAAATGCCTTTTCTGCCTCTACTGAAACAAATGACAGCTTAAAGTTGTTGCCATGGTGAAATTCAGTGACTGATTTTCATGTTAAACCAACCTTGCTGTCCTGGGACAAATGCTACTTGGTCATGATTGACTGATCTATCAATCATGTATAAATGGATTGCAATATTTGACCTGTTAATATTTTTTGTTAAGGATTTTGGAATCCATCCTATTATCCATGAGAAATATTGGTCTCTAATTTTCTTTTCTTAAAATGACTTTGTTTGGTATTGTTAACAGGGTCTTGCTGACTTTATGAAATGAGTCAGAAAGTGTCCTCCTTCTCTATATGCTGAAAAAGTTTGTGTAAGATTGTTATTTTTTTGTCCTTAAATGTTGGATAGAATATACCAGTGAAGCTATGGGGCCTACAAATTGTGGGCAATTTTCCAATCATAAATTGGATTTTTAAGAAAGTGATCTAGAACTTCAGATTTTCAGTTTCTTGTGTCAATTTTTTTGCAACCTGTTTTTCAAGGAATTTTTCCATCTCATCTTAGTTACCTTGATTGGAACAAAGTTGTTCAAATATCCTGTTATTATCCTACTTCTTTCCTGTCAAAACTTCAGTAATGTCCCTCTTTTTTTTGTGATATTGGTGACTTCTATTTTCTTTCCTTTTTTTTTTTTTTTTGGTCAGTTTTAAAAAATCAATTTTATTAGTCTTTTCAAGGAATCAACTTCTGTCTGTTAATTTTTCTTTGATTTTTACTCTTAATGTTATAATTTCCTTTCTTAAATTTTGGGTTTAATTTGCTTCTCTTTTTCTAGATTCACAATGTTGAATCTTAGATAATCTTACACTTTTCTAATATAGATGTGTAGAGCTATATGTCTCCAAGAATTGCTTTAGTTGCAACCACATACTTTCATAGAATGTGTGTTTGTTATCGTTTATTAGAGATGTAAAACAATTTCTCTTGTGATTTCTAATCTTGCACACCTATGTTTAGACATATGTTGCTTATTTCCAAATATTTGGTTATTTTCTAGGCATCTTATTACTATGGATTTCTAACTTAACGCTACTGTATTCAGGGGATGTATTCTGCAACTCAAGACTTTTTATGGCCTGATAAATGGTCTATCTTTTTGAAATTCCATGGGTACTTGAGAAGATATTCTACTGATTTCCTGTATTATACAGTTGATTTCTAGTATCTTCTGTTCTTACCTTCTTCCTTCTACCTTCTTTGGGTTTCCTTTCTATTCTATTTCTGATTTCCTGAGAAAGTAATCCTATCATTGATTTTCAGCCTATTTTTCTTTTTAAACATTTGTTTAAAGGCTCTACTTTTCCCTCTATGCATAGCTTGAGATGTAATTCCTAGGTTTTCATATGTCATATTTTCATCATCATTTGGTTTAAAATATTTCCCAATTTACATCATAATTTCCTCTTAGGCCTATAGGTTATTCAGAAGTGTATGGCTTAAGTTCCACACCTTTGAGCATTCACAAAATTTTTAGTTATCTTACTATTATTGATTTTCAGTTTCTTATTCTTGATTTCCAGATTTCTGTCATCAGAGCCTACTTTGAGTGATTTAAATCTTTGCTTTTCAGACTTGTCTTATGGTCAATTTTAGTAAATATCTACTTGAAAAAAAGAATCTTGCCATTGTTGGATACAGTGTTCTACATATAACTAAGTTATGTTGGATAATTTTTAGTTCACCCATATTCTAACTGATTTTTTTGTCTGCTGATGTATTTGTTTTATTGGTTACCACAAGAAGTGCTAAAGTCTTATACTAAGATGCAAATCTGTGTATGTATTTTTTAGTTTTGTCAATTTTTGCTGCATATATTTTGTGACTATGTTATTAACTTGCAAACAAATTAAGAATGGTCTACTGATCCTTTAATAATATCTCCTGCCTTAAACTCTACTTTGTCTAATGTTAATATAGTTACTCTAGTTATATTTTGGCATAGCTGGATTTTAAAAATCTTGTTACTTTCAATTTTTGGATTTTATTTTTTTAGTTGAATTTTATCTTTTTTTTTTTACATTCTCTTAAATTTTTTTTTTGAGTTTAGTTCACATATAATGTTAATTTCAGGTGTACAACATAGTGATTCAACTTCTCTTTGTGTCAAGCTATTATCTTTTATTCAATCTAACAATTTTGTCTTTTAACAGAATTGAGTCCACTTATATTTAATGTAATTATGGATATACCTTAAATTATATACATATCAACTTATTATGTTTCCTGTTTGTTCCACCTGACTCATGTTCTTTCACTCCTCTTTTGTGTTCCTTTGGATTAATAAAATATTTTTTTCTTATTCCGTTTGTCTTTTAGATAATTAGTAATACATTAGTCTCATTTTTTAACCCTCTTCACCTTTTATGTTTATGTTAACATGTGTTTTAATTGCTCATGTATTTTAAATCTCACATATTTTAATTTTTTTATTATGTAGTCAAAATTCATTTAGACTTACCAACATATATACCTTGGGCATTGTTCTTTGTTCATTCCTACCTGTCCATGTTCCCTTCTGGGACTGCTTTTCTTCTAGCTAAAGAACTCCCTCTGGTTTTGGGGAGCAGGTCTGCTGCTCATAAGTTCTCTCCATTCTTGTTTGTCTGTAAAGTTAATTCATCTTCAGTTTTGAAGGATATTTTAATTGAATATAGAATTCTAGATTGGCAGATCTTTCAGCATTTAAAAGATGTCATTCCATAGGTTTTGGGTCTCCATCATTTCTGTTGAGAAGTCAGCCGTCAGTCTTATTGTTGCATCTATAAAATAATATGTCTTTCTTTATCTTCTTTTATTTTCAGTTTTATTGGTGTGCCTTGGTGTGCTTTTCTTTGTATTTATCATGCTTGGACTACCTGTGGCTTGATATCTTTTCTCCCTTCTGGAAATTGTTGGTTCTTATCGGTGTAAACATTGCTTTTACTACAATCTCTCTTTTCTTTGTAGGATTCCAATTACACATTAGACTTTTTTAGTATCTTTCATATGTATCTTATACTGTTTATTTTTCATTTTTAAAACTCTCTTTACACTTTGGCTTGAATATTTTTTTACTGCTCTATCATACAACAGTCTTCTCTTCATCTGTTTCCTATCTGGTATTAAATCTAATTATTGGTGCCTTAATTTCAGTTACTGTGTTTTTTTTCAGTTCTAGAATATGTTTGATTCTTTTTTGTGAGTTGCAGTTCTTTTGTTCTCTAAAATGTTATCATTATGGAGGTAAATAGCTATTTCTGATAACTCCAATATCTGGTTTTCTGTGAGTCTGTTTTTATTGTCTGCTTTCTTCCTCCCACTTCTTTTGGTTCTAATTCTTGATATACATTCCTGGACAGTATTAAATTGATGCCAGATATTGTGTGTGAAAATTTTACAGGCTCTGGGTGATGATATCCTCTTCTGAAGAAAATGGCAGAACAAGGGGAGATCATCTCAATCTAGTTAAGTGAATAGGTTGATTTAAAGCTCGATTGTAGTCTTTGTAAAGCTCAGATTATATCTGGTTCACCTCATCTCCTAGGTCCCATTTCCTTGACAGCTCTTGAACTCCAATTTTTGTCTTCCTAGCACTGTAAGAATGATGAAAACTCTATTTAGCTTTCAGTAGCTTTCTGATCTACTTCTTAGCATCTTATCTTAAATAAGGAAAACTGAAAGTTTGAGATATACTCTGATTATAGAATTCTTTTGAAATAATGCCATCAGAAAAGGAAGTGAGGATATTTGTTCTTTGTGAACTTGTGTTCATTCCTAGTAATCAAAAGTCCCTTTTTTAAGCATTTACAAAAAAAATAACTTACATACCTGATTTCACAATTAAAATGTAATACTTTTAAACATTGGGAATGACTTTTTTCCTCTTATTCAGGCTTTTGGCACATCTCCCAATCTGTATATTTTCTTAAAAAACGTGTGATTCCTCAAGGCAACTGCAGACGTAGTTTCATAAGCTTACTGCAAAATATCATAGTACCTTTGAAAGTAATATATCTGGGATAGGACACTTGAATTCCAACAGTTAGTTGTTTCCTTTTAATCTCTGCCCAATCTTGGGCTAAAAACCCTTACCAACAAATCTTATTCTTGTCTTTTTTTATTTGAAGCTCATTCTTATTGATAGAGGAAAAAAAAAAGAAGAATAATTCATTCTTTCTCTCCCTCAGTCCCTCCTATTCTTTTAGTAATTTCTTAACAGAACATCAAAATTCTGCAGCAAGTCTATCTTTTACTTTTCCCTAAAAACAGCTCAAAAATTCTCTCTTCTATGTTCTTCTTTATATCTTCTATATTCATTTATATCTAAAATTGATCAAATAGATCCTTAGAAATTGCATTGTTCTTCTTCACCTTATCCTCCTTGCCCTTTCTCTGCCAGATTTTAATTTTATTTATCAGTTACTAAGTTCCCAGTAATGTACTTAATATGTCTCAAACTCAGTGAAACAGAAAGACACAGTTGTGCCTTAAAGATTGGTATGTAATATACAATAAGTCAATTACAATATAATGTGATATGTGTTAGATGCAATTTTAGTGTTATTTTGAAGGTCCTCCTATTTTTCTTGGGTTATCTTTTTTTTTTTTTTTTTTTTAATGGACCTGGAGCTCAGGTTCAGGCGTCTTTTTTTTTTTAAGTTTTTTATTTATGATAGTCACAGAGAGAGAGAGAGAGGCAGAGACACAGGCAGAGGGAGAAGCAGGCTCCATGCACTGGGAGCCCGATGTGGGATTCGATCCTGGGTCTCCAGGATCGCGCCCTGGGCCAAAGGCAGGCGCCAAACCACTGCGCCACCCAGGGATCCCTCTTGGGTTATCGTTTTAGAGATGATGTCCCTGAGGTTATATTTACCCTTAATATTATATTTAAAAATCTGTCTTTCTGAAGTCCAGGATAACATTGTCCAAAAGAACTTTCTGCAGTGATGGAAATGTGATGTCTAATAGGGTAGACACTAGCTAGTACAAATGAAAAACTGAATAAAATATTTAATTTTATTTAATTTTAATTAAAGGGTCTAACTTATTAGACAGGTAGCTGTAAGGCATCTGATTATGTCCAATATTCCTCATTTCTGGATATTTTAAGCTCTAAGATTAAATGACTACTTTCTTCCACGGTTCTTTTTTTTTTTTTTTTTAATACCTCTCTGAGAAGTTCTCACTTGTTGATCAAAATTAGGCTCATATAATCAGTCTCCTTATCATTTTTTCCTAAACTACAAACTAAATTGACTCAACTCCTTAATAATGATAGTTCTTAATCTACAGGGGGGTGATGGCTTTGATGTCTACCCCTTCTCTAGAAGTAGCAAATCTTTGTTTGAATGCTAAGTAAGAGTTTCTTGTTTACCCCAGTGGCTTCAGATTTTTGCTTTGTATGAAAAAAGTGTCCAGGAAGTAAGTAGAATTTCATGTCTGAATGTAACCAAAAGAAGCTTTCTCCCACCTACTGATCTGCCCTCTAACTTTTTCATGTAGTAGAAGTCTATGGAAAAGAGCTTGCAAGTGAGTGCAGAAACCCTGGAACTCTCAGGAATTCTAAAATGTCATATTTACCCACACTGGGCCTTTAAGAAGTTGGCATAATTTGTTTTATTTGTATATACTCTAATGGAGGCCATGTATTCTTTACTATACATGAAACAACTGTGCCCCATTTCTTTGGATAAGCTTGTTATTCTTTGGAATTCACTTTACCTGGTTGCTTCACAAATTCAACTCTCTGATTATTCAAGAAAGATATGATTTTGTAGGTTATCTGGCTTTTGCTCATTGTTAAAATGGGGTGATGTCTCTTTGACATCCTGCATTGTCCTCTAAGTTATTAAGCACTTTGTGACACCTTTTCCTTATGAATATTTTGTCTTCTGACTTTTCTTTCACAGTTTTATAGTATAAAATAGTATCTCTCAAACTTCAGCCTGCATTTTACTCATTATCTTTGAGGGAAGGAAGGAAAGAATATATATTCATACATATATGCATATACACATCCAAATATATATATGTAAAATTATGTGTATGTGTAAAATTATTTTGGAATGCACAAAGGTATAGGGCAATTGAAGAATACATAATAAATAAGTTATTAGCTACTAAAGCTATTTGGACATAGAGTAATTGCAATAACTCCTAATGGTTCATTAAATAGAAATTATGGAAACGGAACTGCTTAGTTGATAGGTTGTGGCTGCTTACTCAAGAGACTGGCCCTGCCTTTCATTTCTATCAGTATGATCTAGTCAAAGCTTTTTCTAAGATAAAATTTCTATTAGAGGAAGGTATATCTCAGTATGTTGTTTCCTAATCTATAAAGCAAAAATATATAATTACATGCTTTCTAAGGTTTCTTTATATCTGAAGATTTAGAATATTGCCATTTTTAAATCATGTGATTACTTTCCTTCTCTCATGTGACAATATTTATTAGGTTCTAGACATTTTTGTAGGCACAGGTGACTCAACTGAGAGCAAAACTAGACATAGATTCCACTCACATAGTTTATAGACTCTAATCAAATAATAATATAAGTATAATAAAAATTATATAAGTGGTATAAAAAATATCACAGGGATCTATGAAAGCCTAGAAGAGAGGGAAATAATTCAGTTTGGTGGGGAAGGAATGACAGTATGGGAAGATTTGAGGAATTCAGTGCTAAACTGGGATCTGAAGAATGATTAGGAGTTACTTAGGGAAAATGGAGATGGGAGAAAAAGCTCATTCTAAACAGAAAGATTTAGGCAAAGATCCTATTTAATGGGTATGTGATTGAAATAGGAAGTAAAGGGAAGAATGTAATATAATAAAGGTGGAGAGTGAGACAAAGTCCAGATCATGCTCAGCTTGGAATACCACGTTTGTGATGTTAAGTCTTCATTTTAGGAGAAATGCAAAGTCTTTGAAAAGTTTCATGAACAGAAGGGAATAATCAGATCTGTGTCTTTTAAAAAGATGACCTTGGTTGTGATATGGAGAAGTGATTGTTAGAAGCAAAAGTGGATATGGGAAAAAGGTGGCTCCTGTGGTGGACCAGGTAAAAGATGACAGTAACTTGGCTTGGGATGGTAGCAGGGGATATGGACAGAAGTGGTTGAATTTAAGATATTTGTAAAGTAAAATTAATGGAACTTGATGAACTGGACATGGGAAGGGAGGTAAAAAAAGGATTGTTATGTTTCTACAATTAGATAGTGAAGTCATTTATAGAAGGTAAGGATTGAAAGACAAAAGAACAGATTTTTATTTTTATTTTTCAAGGTAGGGATTTGAAGATCATGAATGCAGTTCTGGACATGGTGATTTTGGGCTATGTTTAGAGATGTCAATCTGGACAAAAGATAGAAATTTAAGAATCAAAACTAAAATTACAAAAAAAAGCATTAAAGGTAGATAATTTGAAGTCTAGGTATGGATGGGATCTCTTAAAAGAATATTCTCCAATTATTTAAAATAAAAATTTAAAGCCAAGTTATTTTAGTATTTTTGGAGAAAAGAACACATTTACTGTACCAAATTCTCATAAGCCTTCCCATATCAAATAATAATCAGCACTTTATTGTTTTACCTTAACTTTTTATAATCACTTTATGAGATAGGTGTTATCATTGTTTTTCATGTTACACATGAACAAACTAAGACTATGAGAAGTAATTTAACTCATTTAGGAGCCAGAGTTCAAATGTAGGGCTGCACTCATAACTATTCTATTAGATTATTTTCTTAGTACATCTCACACTAAACATCCCTCTTAGAAACAGTAACAACTATAGCAGTCAAAATCTTTTGAAGACTTATTGTGTAGAGAGTAAACATTGCATATTTATAGTAATAATGTAGGAACAAATGATGACAGCTTTACTATGATACAAACTATGAGGAGAAGAAAGATTTTAGGAATACCAAATGAGTTTACTGGTTTGTTCAGATGACACAGAAATTAGTCTCCTGCTCAGTTACCAAAATTGCTTTGTGTTATATAACTATGAAAAATATCATCTATAGCAAAATGTCATCCAACAGTAACACTCTTTAGGAACAGGTTTCAGTTTTGACTTTCAGGAAAGAATACTTCTTCAAAAGTCATTCGTTTTCTTGGGCTATAAGGAAAATCTAACTCAGTTTATTAGACTCAAAAAGAATCACAGCCAAAGAAGAAAAGCTTACTAAGTGACAGGAAAGGATTCTGAGTAGGGTTCTAGCAGGAAAGGGCTCTAAGTAGATAGCCTTGGATATTATGATTTAATCAAGAAATCTTGTTTTATGCCTGTAGTCTTTTTCAGATATAGACTTTTATATTTACAAATGTTGATATACTGATATCACCAGGATGTATGAAAATGGGATCAAATAAGGCAAATACATGAATTTCAACAAGTTATATTTAAAATGAAAGTGCTGAAGACAATAGTGTTTCCACTATTAGTATAACAAATGCTTTGGAACTGAGTGTAATGTGGAAGACACAATGTCTCTGATGAGCAGCAATGTTGTTTCTTTGATCACATATAAATTATTAGTCTGGTAAGAAAACACGAGAAGATATTCTTCCCTTACAGGTGTGTATCTCTCAATGATGACCAAAACAAACACTAGCACTGTCACTTTACTAAATTGCAATGCAGCTATTTACAGTCTAAACCTGCATGTAACTTTAGTTTCTGGATATAACACTAGTGATTCTTATTTTACTTTAGTCATTTTTCAACTGAAATGACTTGTGTCAATAAGAATGATTGGTAACCTTACTAGAATGCTTTAAAACATGCTGTGTTAAAGATAAATTTAATTCCCCAAAGGATTTAATGGCTAAAGTTGGATTTTTTTTGGTCATATATGCCTGACATAAATAAAAACAGTTATTATATCATATTTAGTATTCAAGATATTTAGGCATTTTATTACTTTGAGTTAAAAACCCATCAGAATTACAAAGATACTTTGAATCTTCAAGTCAGTCCAGAGATTGGAAGGTCTTGCATACATAAGGTTCCTTAAACTTTTCTATGCCCAAGTCCTGCATATACACCGAACCACATGCAAATTATCTTTTTTATAAGTACTGATTCCATGAACTTACAGCAAAAGTCAAAGTGAAAATTTATCAGGGCCAGGCTAGAGAGAGGCAAGAAAGATATTTAAGGCACAAAAATCAAGGAGGTGCTCAGTCTCAGCATTATGCAAGCACAGCGTTGGCACCTAAGGGCAAGTTCCTCCTTAAATTTTGCAACATAGTCACCTTGATATTGACACTCTGGCCCTTGTTTTTATTCTCTTATTTTATTTTATTTTTTTTATTGGAGTTCAATTTGCCAACATATAGCATAATACCCAGTGCTCATCCCGCCAAGTGCCCCCCTCAGTGCCCATCACCCAGTCACCCCAACCCACCGCCCACCTTCCCTTCCACTACCCTTTGTTCATTTCCCAGAGTTAGGTGTCTCTCTGTTTTGTCACCCTCACTGATATTTTCACTCATTTTCTCTCCTTTCCTTTTATTCCCTTTCACTCCTGGTTTTTATTTTTTTTTATTTTTTATTTTTTTTAATTTTTGTTTATTTATGATAGTCACACACAGAGAGAGAGAGAGAGGCAGAGACACAGGCAGAGGGAGAAGCAGGCTCCATGCACCGGTAGCCCGATGTGGGATTCGATCCCGGGTCTCCAGGATCACGCCCTGGGCCAAAGGCAGGCGCCAAACTGCTGCGCCACCCAGGGATCCCCTCACTCCTGGTTTTTATTCTCAAAGGTCTTTTAAGAATCAAACAAGGCAGTCTCTGGTTTCACTTTTGTTGTTGTTGTTGTTACTTAAAAAACAAGTAAATAATCTTAAGACTTTATAACAAACAGGTATTGCATAAAAATAGGGTCATATTAACAATTAGAGATCAGAGCTATATACAAATAATAATTAACTACAAATATTTTCTTAGTGTTTATTGTGTGTCTTAACTCCTTCAGTCTTAACTCTTGAAGTATTACTATTACTCCCCTTTTACAGATAGTGAAACTAAGGCATATAGATGTTAAATAATTTGCTCACACTCATAGCCAGTAGGAGCTCAAGTTGATCTAACTCCAAAGCCCAATCTCTTAATTGCCATGCTTTGCTGCCATGGCAGAACCCAACCATAACCATTTAACAATGGGAATCTGTTGACTGTGTTTCTACTGTATGCAGACATCTAAATGCAATTGTTGACAAAGATTTAGATTTAGATTCTTGTTGGAAAAGATAAGTTAATAACCTTCAGATACTACTCAAATTCCTGCAGCCTCATAGCATGGTATATTAAGAAAGAGAAAATGAAAATGTAAGAGGAAAAAAAGGGAAGGAAAAAAGAAAGAATTATAAGAGATTTAGAGAGCACATCTTGTTGTGGACTAGAATAAAGTGGTAGGAAAGGGGATCAGAATAGTATGCACAAGTTGCTTCAAAGCAAACTCTGAAGAAAAAAAATAAAGAGATTTCCAACTACAGTGGAGGAAAAGACAGGAAAAAGGTTTATCAGAGAGGATTAAAAATGTTACTTTGGGTTTAATTTCAGCTGTTTTAAATTAAGAGGAGAAAAAAATACATTTCTTTTATTAAGAAATGAAGTACCAATAGTTATTTTTTTTTCTATTCACCTACTGTAGAAAAAGAATACTGACATAAACAAAAACATGAGGGAACAACCTTACCATAGTTAATTTAAAAAAAAAAAGTCTCCTTTCTGCAGGAAAGGAGAGACACTTGGATATAATTGAGATTATGAATTTCTAAGAGATAAATGCTTCATGGAAAATTCTAAGAATATGTTTTAAGAAATATAGTATTGTATTATTGGCAATGATGGTGAGTTTCTAGTCTTTTGGGAAGAGTAGATCTTCTAAAAGGTTAAATGCTGTCCCTGTCCCCCTTCTTCAAAGCTCCTCAAACATCCATTACCAACTTAGGCTCTGATACCAGTAAGAAGGACCTTATCTTGCAACCTGCTGAAGAGCGCCCTCTAGTGCTGTCTTGCAAGTGAAATGTTGTCATACCAAATTTTTTTTTCATGATTTGTTCTGGTTATACTGGACCTTAGGTTTTCTTTGAAACCTTAGCCAAAAGAGAAAGATAAACGATGCTTTAGATCAGTTTTCTGGCTTGTAATGCTAGCCAAGTAAGACTCCTACAGTATATTAAAGAATGAGAGGGTTTTATTCTTTTTAACTTATAAGAAATGAGGTACATCTATTTTAAAAGTAATATGCTTTTTGCTGAAAGACTAGTTTTTAAAGAAAATCTGCAAAAATTTTAGTATGCTTCACAGTACCTATAAAACAGGAGTTTGTTCAATAAAAAAAAATAGTGACAATAATTGCTTCTCTCAAACTCTGGATCTCTGGAAATTTACCTACTTAGACTGGTGAGATGCTAAGAAAATTTTTTAGAAAATTGTTTGTATTAAACTTCAAATTTCTGGTGGGAGAACACAGAAAAACAAATTACCTGACTATAAGGCAAGTGTATTTTTAAATTCCAGGAAAAAGAAAACATGAGATATTCCAAAAGACAGCATTAAATAATGGCAATGTATTCCTTTGAACAGTTTTTGACTTTGGTACAAAGAAATTTAAAGGTGTGTTTCTGGAAACCAATATTTTCATTGAATTAATTATTTTTTAGAAGATTTTATTTATTTATTCATGAGAGACAGAGAGAGAGAGGGGGGCACAGACACAGGCAGAGGGAGAAGCAGGCTCCATTGCAGGGAGCCCGATATGGGACTCGTTCCTGGGACTCCAGGATCATGCCCTGGGCCAAAGGCAGGCGCTAAACCGCTGAGCCACACAGGCTTCCCAATATTTTCATTGTTTAATACACATCAATGAATTTGAACCACGAGACTAGTATAAATCCATAAAATACTACTTCACCCATGGCACAATTTTTTCCCTTTTAAAAGAGTCCATGTACAATGAATTAAAGCCAGAGTGTGAGAGTGTTAGGAAAAGCTGAGTACTCAAAAGGACTATTAATGTTAATGCATGTATATATGTGTGTGGTATGTCTGCATGTGTACATGTTTATGTATTGCTGTCATTCTGTTTAATAATTAAAGTGAGGATCAGACACTTGGCCCAGAACATATGTAAATATAAGATCTCTGAAATAGTGTTCTGACAAATGAGGAAAGTAAGAACACTGAAGGAAGAATTAGAATTCATAGATCTTTTAGTTTTGTTTCACTTTTTGTTTAGCTTGTTTGCAGGGAGTGTTATTCTGTTACTTTATTCTGCACTGTGCACATTAGTAAGGTTAAATGTGCACAATGCATGAAAAGCAATTAAAATGTTTTTTTTTAAACAAAATGCTAAATAATGCCAATCCCAAAATATAAGACGCACAAATAGAAGGTAACATGTCCTAAGGTTTCTAGAATATGACAACGTTTAGAGATGGAATGTTCTTCAAACATGGCCTTCAAGTACCTGTGTTATTTAAATCCTTGGTGTCCAAATAGAACAGGGACTCTAGCAAACTGATGGCAACAGTAGACAGAGAAGGGTATAAAAGGGCCATGGTATTTGAAGTAAAAAACTCTGGGTTCTATTTCTGTCTGACTCACCACTGACCTTGACAAAGTCAGTGTTCACTGTGATTCAGCTTCTCCATCAAACAGAGGCAGTAACTCTTGCCAGAAACCACACAGGAGTGTTGATAATGGGGAGGATTAGTGTGATAATGTATAGAGCTTATAGAAATTTTACTGTGCTGTAAACACTTGTTGAAAAGATCTTTGTCTTTTGCTACTCCACAAAAGCTTAAGAAGATAATAGACGTTTAAAACATTAGGTTAAATTCTGCTTAACATCTTTGTTTCCATTTATTCTGACAGTTTCTTCAATGCACTGTTTTTATTACCTGTTATTTGTTAATATTTTTATGTCCAGGAATTTCTAATTCTCCTTCCATCTTATTTGCCTTATTCTTAGTCTCCTATTTACAAAAAATAATGATTTATTCTTGCCTTGAGTTTCTCCTTTCCCTCATTCTATTTATATCTGTAAATACTTGGTTATTTTTCTCCTATGACTCTTATCCCTATGTTGTTCAATTATAATAAAAGCAATCATAACAATAATACTAGCACCTAATACATATGAAACACTCTGTAAACAAAATATAATCTCATTTCGTGTACTTATTTGAGTTAATCTTGATCAGAAAAGTTGTTGATATTTTATATATCTTACTTATAAGCCTCAAACAAGTCAAGTGCTCAATAGTAAGAAACTGTTCACCCTGTCAATTTGAAAAAAGAAATAATCACTGGACATATTATACAAAAAATAAACTTTATTGTAATTTTGCATAGATTTCCTAGCAAATGATAGCACAGATAATTCAGAAAATTTTTCAAGTTTTAAAATATATAATTGTCCCAATTTACAGAATGAGATATCTTATTTTTATATTTATAGAACCTTAGGGTAAGAAATATAAAATGTTTCATACTTCTATTTTCAACTCTATTGCTTTTGGTTAGATAACAGTAGAAATCACTTAACATATATAAAATATGGAAACGACTACCTCATTGTGCTCTTGGAATGATTAATTATGCTTTTACTTCAGAACAAAGGCTGTGTGAACATATGGTATTATTACTTTAATACATGTAATTCATTGTAGTATGAAACAGCCATATATAGACCAAACAATAATTACTTACTATATATGATAAATAAAACCCCCCACTGAAAAATGGAGAAATACCTCTTCCTATCCCTAATTAGTTTTTAATAAACGATACATAATAAATGGCAACATTCTAATTTATCACAGTTTAGGCATAGTCCTCAAATGGAAGATGGGAGTGTATGAACTCTGACAACTGTTTACATAGCCTGTGAAACGTTCTCTATTAAAGGGCATTGTTCTCAAAGTCTGAAAAGGTACAAGCTCTCATAAGCTCCTTTCAGGTAGGTGGTATGGCGAATAGGAGTAGTCCCTATGGAGCACAAGTTCTAACTGCAGATGAATTGTCTCTGTTCTTGGTCCACATCTCTATAAAACATCCATATCATTTACAATTGATTTTAAATCACACACATACACACACACACAGTTTTAGTGAAATTAATACCTAGAGTAGGACAGCCATTTTTTACTTCAAATGCAAGAAATATATATTAATAGTTCTGATTTTCTTTTCAAAGCTACTTTTTTTGGGTCTCTGACATTAAATTCTATAAACCAGGCCTATCTAATTTTTTCATGTATATTTCAACAGACTAGAAAACCTGGTGGTGCTTACGTTTGTCTTTAAGAATCCAGGTGGTATTTATTTTCCATACCTGGTTCCTGCTTAAGTTCAGTGGTGTACTTTATTTTTTAAAGATTTATTTATTTGTGAAAGAGAAAAAGAGAGAGCAAGTGTAGGGGGGAGGAGCAGAAGGAGAGGGACAAGCAGACTCTGAGCACAGAGCACAGGGACAAGCACAGAGCCCCATGTAGGGCTTCATCTCAGGACCCTGAGATCAACATCTGAGCTGAAACCAAGAGTCAGGAACTTACCTGATTGAGCCACCTGGGTACCCCTCAAAACATATTTTAGTATTTCTTATTCTTCCTCAAACAGTAAGGATAAAGGGATACATTATAACCACAAATATTTAACAAATATCTATGTGAAAATCTGTGCTCTTCTCACTAAAAGTCATCTTGACTTGCCTGAGAAATAAAACAGGTGGGAAAGTAGGTTTTATCCTGGCATACAATTTACAAAATGGTCTAATATGTTCCTTGAATGCATTCCTCCCTCATGCCCGCATCTGCCATATCCATTGCTTTAATATCACACTGCCTGCATGCATGCACGCACTTCTGCATGCAAGACAGGAACTCTAATGCCCTGCATCACCTTGGAATAAAAGAACCTGGAAGGAAAGCAATGGTTTCCTCTGAAAAAAGGAAAAACAAAATGTACTGAGACTGAAACCAACCATTTCCATGTAACCACAGCTAACTCATTCTAAAGAAAATTTTATGTAGATTTTCTACAGAGAAATCTTTTTTTTTTTCCCCTCCACTGGATCACCCTATATGTGAATGCCTTTGTTCTCAAACAGTATGCTTTCCCTATGCTGAAAATTTTGTGTAAAGCTCTGGTATGACCAATTAGATTTACAGGGTTTAATTTTCTTAATCATTAGCACAAGTATACCTGGTTGTGTGTGTCCTTTATGGAGTTAAACACACACACACACACACACATACACACGATATATCCTCTTCATAAAAAGGACATTCACATAAAGCTAGACCACCTTCTATCATATATGGAATGGAAACCATCATATCCTTACAAAAATATAGGTGTATCTTTATATAGCAAGTGTACCGATAGCATTATGCCTTGACACTCCTTCACTCTGCTCTTCATGTGTTCAGACACACACATGCACACACATGGACACATGCACAACTCCATTTCTATAAAGTCAAATTCATCTAACATTACATAGTTTGGTTGGTATTTCTATATCTTTTCCTTCTTTAAATGTGACTAGCTATTTACACCCTAACCATTCTGTACAGAGCTGATTTAGCATTTTTATTGGAATGTGAAAGCTCTTAAAAGAAGAAAAAATCTAATCAGGCAGAAGAGATAGAAAACTTGCTGAATTTTCTCTCCCCCCTCCAAGACCCCCCTGAATCCTATCAAAAGCACATCTTCCATTCATTGCTTCCCGGTGTCATTATGACAAGCGGCTACAAATCAATAGCAGAGGGAAAGGCAGGACCAACCCGCACTCACCAAGTGATAAAGATTCACTCTCAGCCCCGATTTGCTAATAGCCCATAATAGCAGCCATTGGCGCCCTGCATTAAATCATACATTTCACTCTGCATTTATTATGGGATTTTTAAAACTCCTCACCAAATTGGATTTTCTCGATGGTCTCTAATTTCCACATTTATCATTTAAAATTAAACTCCTCTGTGGAGAGAGGGAATAGAGAAGGAGGAGAAGGTAGAGAGAGGCCAAAGAGGAATGTATTTTTTCTTCTCACCCCCCTCTTTTTTATGAAAACCCATAAATAATACCAGGTATCATAGCCATAAGCAGCAGGGCTTTTTTTTTTTTTAAACTATAAAAAATTCTAGAAATCAGGGTGAATGGTTTGTATGTGCTGGTCTGCAAATGAAGACAATTCAAGAGGATAAAAATATATGTATATAAAGTAGGTTTCAAACAAAAGAAATTCAGTAAAAAAAATTCTCAGTAACATTACAAAGGTGAATTGCAAAAGCAATGGAAAATAAGTTAATGTTGCATTATGCAAATACTCCAAGGAACTGTAAAGGGAGTGTTTATCAAGTATATAGTATTCTAGCTTTAAAAACTGTATCTATTTTTATTGGTTTCTAATTATGTAACAGCTTCCATTTCCCTCTATACATTCTTAGTTTAAAAAATTATTTTAAAATTTCATGGAATTCTGTAGCTACAGCTGTCCCTTGGCTATTGCAGCAAACCCCAAGACAAGTTCTTAAATCTCCCACATGTACCAATGAAACAATGGAACCAACCCATGGGAACTTAAATCACTATAAGTTTAAATATATAGTATGTCTTTTTGGAAAAAATTCTTAGAATTCTTTGAGCATAAAAACTGAAAAGTAAATTTTGGATCTAGATCATAAAATGAAAAGGCTATATTTTCTCAAGCCTGCATGGCTGGGACTTTAGTATGACCTACTTATAACTGTAGTACTACCAGGATCCAAAGACATCAGAAGGGAACTAATCAGTCCATATTCGGAGATGCTTGAAAAGGCTAGAGATTTAATGAAATGTCAAATGATCCCCGGATTTTTTTACTTTTGGAGATTTCCTCAGCAATGAAGTCCATCTATATCATTTTCCTTAAGAAATAGAGAAATGACCTTTTAAAAGAGTGTTTGAAGAGGAGTTAAAAAAAAAGGAGTTAAAAAATTCAGCCATTTTATAATATTTCACTGCATGTTCACCAGCTCTCTTTTGTTTTGGAGTTTTGTCATTGATATAATTTTTTCAGTGATTTTTAAAAAAAACTGTGCCATTGATTGCTGTGCCTTTTCTTTTTCTTTTTCTTTTTCCTGGTAGAAAACTACTGTTGTATATACCTCTTTTCCCCCTCTCCAATTCCACATAAGCAATAGCCTCTTATTTTAATACTGCTTTTATTCAAGTAACATATATACTGAAAAGAGCTTAAATCAAAAGTGTAATCTATGAATTTTCACTTAGTGTACACACTTGTTTAACCAGCATCCAGACCAAGAAACAGAACACTTTACTAAGTCCCAGAAGCCCTTCTTATGTAGTCATTACCAACTACCCCAAGGGTAGTCTCTATCCTGGCTTTGAATGTCATAGATTAATTCTGCCTACCTCTGAGCTTCATATAAATGGAACCAACTGGTATGTACTATCTTGCATCCACATTTTTTACTCAGAATTATGTGGGATTAATTCACATTGTTGTATGTAGTTGTAGTTCATTCATTCTTGTTTTTGTAGAACAGGGTTTGGCAAACTATGGCCAGTGGACCAAATGTAGCCTTGTTCCAGGTTTTTGTATGGTCTGTGAGCTAAAGAAGATTTTTACATATTTAAGTGATTTTAAAAAAATTAAAAGAAAGATAATGTGCAACACATGTGAAAACTAAATGAAATTCAAATTTCAGTGTTCACAAATAAAGTATTGTATTTTTGTATTTAAAAAAATATGGTCATGATCTTTTGTTTAAGTATTGTGAATGGCTGCTTTCTTGCTGTAACAATAGAATTGAGTACTTGGGGTAGAAATTTGTACAGCATAAAAAATCTAAAATATTTACTATCTGTCTCTTTATATAAAAAGTCTATTGACCTCTGCTGTAAAGTGTTCCATTGTGTGATTATACCACATATTTATCCATTCTCCTGTTGAAGAACAATTGGGGTGTTTCTGGTATTAGACTATTAAAAATATATACTATAGGGATCCCTGGGTGGCGCAGCGGTTTAGCGCCTGCCTTTGGCCCAGGGAGTGATCCTGGAGACCCGGGATCGAATCCCACGTTGGGCTCTGGTGCATGGGGCCTGCTTCTCCCTCTGCCTGTGTCTCTGCCTCTCTCTCTCTCTGTGACTATTAGAAATAAATAAATAAATATATATATATATATATATATATATATATATATATATTATAGACATTCTACAACATGCCTTTCATGAACATACCTGGAGTGGAAGTGTTAGGTATAGATAATGCTTATATTCAGTTTTGCAGTTTTTGCCATAGTATCTTTTATTAATTTATACTCCAACCAGCAGCATGTGAGAATTCCAGTCATTCTTTCTCACTGACTGTTGGTATTTTAGCTATTTTTATGTTTTTTTAAATGGTGGTGTTTTTGTTTTTGTTTTTTTGAAGATTTATTTATTTATTCATGAGACACACAGACAGAGAGGCAGAGACACAGGCAGAGGGAGAAGCAGGCTCCCTGCAGGAAGCCTGATGTGGGACTCGATCCTGGATCCCGGGATCACTACCTGAGCTGAAGGCAGGTGCCCAACTGCTGAGCCACCTAGGAGACCCATATTTTTATGTTTTTTTCTAAGATTTTATTTATTTATTCATGACAGACACAGAGAGAGAGAGAGAGAGAGGCAGAGACACAAGCAGAGGGAGAAGCAAGCTCCATGCAGGGAGGCAATAGGCATATAGGCAATAAACCTATAAAAAACGCTCTTAATGTTATTAGACATAACAAAAATGTATATTAAAGCCATAAAAATGGGCAGACCCGGTGGCCAGTGGTGTAGCCTTTGGCCTGGGGTGTGATCCTGGAGACCCGGGATCAAGTCCCGCGTCGGGCTCCTTGCATGGAGCCTGCTTCTCCTCTACCTGTGTCTTTGTCTTTCTGTCTCTCTCTCTCCCTCTCTGTGCCTCTCATGAATAAATAAATAAAGTCTTTGAAAAAAAAATATAGATACAAGTCTTTTGTCAGTTCACGTTTGCGGTTATCTTTTAGGTTGTGGTATGCCTTTTTGCTCTTTTAAAGGCTGTCTTTGATGAATAGAAATTCTTAATTTTAATGTAGTCCAATGAACTCATTTTTGCTTTGTAGTTAACACTGTGACCTGTTTAAGAAATATGGCCTATGGCCTATCCCAAAGATATGAGACTGTCAATTCATTTGGGTTTTTCATGTATATTAATGTCATTTGTGAATAATGACAATTTTCTTTTTGATTTTAGTTTCTTGTCTTATTGTACAGTTATAATACAGTGTATTGTATAGTATAGTACAATGTTGAATAGGAGTGATGATAGTAGGCATCTTTGTCTTGTTTTGAATTCTAGTCTGATTTTTGTAGATCCTCTTAATTAGGTTAAGGAGGCTCCTTTCCAGTCTGTCTATTTAATTATTTAAAAGATTTTATTTATTTATTCATGAGAGACACAAAGAGAGAGAGGCAGAGACATAGGCAGAGATAGAAGCAGGCTCCATGCAAGATATGGGACTCGATCCCAGGACTCCGGGATCACGCCCTGGGCTAAAGGCAGGCTCTTAACTGCTGAGCAACCCTAGCATCCTATCTAGTCCCATTTTTTTATTATAAAGTTTATCAAAGATTAAAAAAATTTATGAGATGAACATGGGATTCTGTCTTTGTTAATATAGTGAATTACACTGGTTTTAAAATGTTAAAGCATCCACGGATTCCTGGAATTAATTCCACATGGCCTTTATTTCTAATAATTTCTACATATTGTTGAATGCAATTTGCCAGGCATTTTGTTAAGGATTTTTCTATTTTCATGAGAAAGATCAGTTTGTAATTTTCTTTTTTTGTAGTAATTTTGTTTGGTTTTGATATCACCTTCCCTATATTTTTATAAAGTCTCTGGTGAACTCACAAGTTACTTTTGGCACACTGCAAATTTTGGAGGAAACTGAACCTGCTGTACTTTTATAATAACGGCATAGGCAGCTCTGGTACTTATGCGTTTTTCTTACTCTCCTCTAAGTTCCCTTATTTTCATGACTCATGATTCCTCAGTACTTGCTTCTCCTACATCAGCTTTTGAAGATTCTAAATTTTATTTTACTTCTCCCTCTGGTGAGTTCAACAGTCCCCAGGAAGGTTTTTGTTCGTTAATGATTACATATTAGACCACCACTATCTGTCGGAATAGATATCGTGGGAAGTTATAAGGAGACCATATATTCTCTGCCTTAGATATGAGTTTATAATGCAGTAAGTTAAGTCAGTACATTTTTTTAATTTTTATTTTTCTGAAGATTTATTTATTTATTTATGATAGACAAAGAGAGAAAGAGCGAGAGAGAGGCAGAGACACAGGAGGAGGGAGAAGCAGGCTCCACGCCGGGAGCCCGACGCAGGACTCGATCCCGGGACTCCAGGATCGAGCCCTGGGCCAAAGGCAGGCGCTAAACCGCTGAGCGACCCAGGGATCCCCTAAGTCAGTACATTTTAAAAATTATAAATCAATTGTGGAATCATCTGTAATTAATTTTTTTCAAACTCATGAAGCTTTTAAAAGATGACTTTTATTATAATGAGAGGAAAAGTTAGCAAAAGAAACATCAGAAATCAAGAAAAGCAGAAAGGTGCAAGATCAGAGACACACCAACAAACACAATCATTACTAACTTTTAAATTTTTTTTGTAAATTAGAGAATCTCCAATGTGTTCGTTCTCCTATTTTATTTATAGCAGATTCCTCCATTGTTGGTATTTCCTATTTTTTTCATCTGGGTATACCTATCCATTTAATGTAGGATTCTCCAAAAATTGTCTGTAAAGATAAACTTAGAAAATAGCTTCTATAGTTTGTATCAATACAAAACAAGTATAGAGATTAGGAAAACTTTTGAAGGTGTGGAGTGAAACTCCCTTCTCTTTCTCAAATAATCAAATATAATAAGGCACCAAGGTTCCCAACTCAGAAAGCTTCTATTACATGTTTGGCAGGTTCTGCATCTTGGCACATTCCTATCTTTAGACTATCCTCATTTCTGATACACAACAATTAAGACTTATGCAAAAAATACTTTTAAGGTTGCTGTATAGCATTAAAGTACAGGATTGCAATCTTAAGAGTTGATTTACCTTGTGGTTAATGGCGGAGACTCTCTAGTGCTAGACAGTCTGAGTTTGAAACCCGGTATCAACACTCAAAGATACATAGTCTTGATCAAGTTCCTTATCTCCTCCATGCCTCACTTAATCAACCATAAAATAGGAAGAATAATGATAAGGACCTCATATCATTGTTGTGAGGATTAAATAAATTGAGACAAGTAAAGTACTGCTGGGCACATAGTGGGTGCTCAGTGATTGTTGACTTTACATAGCCAAGCTAAAGGGCTGCTTAATTTAAATATATACAAGGAGCAGCTATACTTACTGTTTTCATATTGAGAGACCTCCTTCAATTTGCCCCCATCAACATCCCTCTTCTCTTTAATCCTGAAAATTGTGTCTTTTTAAACCACTTAGCTCATCTTCATTCTTACTGTCTCCTGTCTACTGTCATATTTTCTGTTTCATTCCTGAAACAATGAAAAGTCCTCTGCTTTTAAAATTCATTTCTAAAAGCCTACTTCTATTATGAAGTCTCTATCTAAGCTAACACCACTCGATTTAAGTGGATAAAAGCTGGAATTGAAGAAATGAAGACAAGTGACACGTTAAAGCTGGAAGCATTGTCAGGGCTTTCCTAGTTTTCTCTTTGTTTGGCTAATCTAGAATTCAGAGTACAGCCTATATCTGTTCAATTAAAGGATCAATTAAAGATCTGGCAATTAAAGTTTAAGTCTGAGTTATGCAATTAAATGTGGAAGAAATTAAAATAAACTTAAAAAAATCAGGCCAAGGGCAAGAAAGAATTTTAATAAAAATACAAAACATAAATCCTAAACAGTTTTTTTGTGGTGGTGATGCTTTAAGGTCATCACAAGAGACTAGAGAGATTAGAATGAACTGGTTTTAGGGTTTTAAAATCTGGGCCTGGAGGTTTTCTTTAATCTTCAGGCAAGGCTGTTTAACACCATAGCAATAACAATTTATATACTACATAGTATGTGTTTATTTCTTTACTAAACTGCATTGTTATTTTGTAAAACATCAGTTTTGTAAAAATTCAGATATGGTCAAGATTATGGGTTCTCTCAGGATGTCTATGTAAAAGGAGTTATAATGGGATAAGGAAGCTTTAATTATGAGCTGGGTCCTTGCACTCTGGGTCCTTGTCTACCACCAGCTTTAGACAATCACTCTTTCTGTGGACTTCACATAGTGGCCTCACCTTTTTTCACTGTTTCAGAATCTGAAGCATCCTGTGGCTTTACTTGGATTCTTGTAACCACACACTCTGCCACTAAGTTCATCACTTGTGTTTCTCTGACTCTTGCCTCTTGAGGAGAATGAAAGGTGGAAAATGTGACACAATAGTCTCAAATTGGCTGACTCAGTTTAAAACCAAACAGGAAAAAGTATCTTAAACCACCACTAGAAACATTTTCATTTGAAATGGAACATGATCTTGAGAAAACCAGTTAGTAAATCCAGGCACCATTCGGTAAAGAAGATTATTGAAGTAGGGTACCTTCAGAACATACTTGTGGCATATTAGAGGTTCATTCTTCGTATGGGATGACAAAACTTTTTATCTTTAGTTTTCTTTGTGTGTGTGTTTGTTTGTGTCTGATACTTTGCTGATCTATTCAAATTTAATCTTATCGCAGGGCAGCAAATCAATTTCTCAATCAGCATAATATTGCCACTGTAGAATATAATCCTTGCCTGGTCTTTAAGGTAGCCTTTTAATTAAACATTTAGAGAAATGTTCTTCCTCCAATAAAAATTATCTCTACACAGTACACATATCCTTTACTAGCCATTTTCCCCCTCAAGTCAATGATCTACCACAAGCTCTATCTCTTGCCTTAAAAATTTACAGAATTTATAGATCGTAATAATCCTATTCTTTCCATTACTTCATTGGTATTATATACTGGGTGGATTATAACATTTTAAAGCTATATATACCCACACATTCTTCATAATACCACCATGAAGTACAAGAGGCAGTCTGGCGTCTTTGTTAATTAAGAGTGGAAGCAATGAAGTTTGACTGCCTGAGTTGGAATCCAAGCTCTGATACTTACTGGTTGTGTGGGTTTGGGTGATATACTGAACTTCTTTGTGTATCACTTTTCTCATTAGTAAAATGGGAGATAATTAGGATCCTACTTCATAGTGTTGTGGTAATTATTAAATAAAAGAATATTTGGAAAATATGGTATAATTACTATTTATTAGCACATAAATATTAACTTATTATTTCACTAAAATTCCCTAAATTATAAAGGAAGAATCTAATGGGCATCTTCCCTTCTGTACAGACAAAATGATCCCTTTAAAAACATAAATTATATCAGGTCATTCCTTCGATTAAAATCCTTTAGTAGCTTTTTATATCATTTAAAGTCAAAGCCAAAGTCCTTACCTTGACTTCCTAGGCCCTACTTGATTTGACCACCCTCTATCCCAACCCTCTGACCTCATGTGCTATTATTCTTCATTTCCTTCACTCACTCTATTCCAGCCTCCTTTGGTCTTGTTCCTGAATGTGTCAAGTATACTTTTAATTTCAGAGCCCTGTAACTGCTGCTCCCTCTAGCTGAAATATTCTTTCCCCAGAATCACATGCCTCCCTTTCTTACTTATTTCAGGTATCATCCCTGATCATCCATATAAAAGAGCAACCACTCCCAGCCCTTAGCACTCTCTATCTCCTTTACCTTAATTTATTTTTCTTTATAGCACTTATCACCACCTAACATAAATAACCTAGATTTGCCTATTGGTGATAACAGAATCTATAGGGCTTAACTAAATATGATTGCTAACTGAAAATTTGTTCTATTACCTTATTATGCTGGCTTAGAAAACCATGAAATATATTAACAAAGTCCTTCAATTTTTATGATGAATCAGATAGAATCCTCATAGAACCAGATTCTATGTAATACTTATATTAAATGGGTCTATACTTTCTTATAGGAATTAACAAAGGATTTTTTTGTGTGCATGTTTAAGACTTACATATTATCAAATTAGTAGCTCTTTTAATACATAACAAACACTTGACACACATACCTGTCCTGGTAGTGAAGTTCAACAAAGAGAGCTTTCTGTGTAAGGAAGGCTAGAGATAAAAGGGAAAAGAGAACTGGCTTCTACAGGAGGATCCTGAAAATGTTACCTCCCACTTTTTGAAAAAAACCTCTTTGAGGATTTTTATAGGCATAGAGACTTGGTTTAAGTCTCTCGTGTGTGTGCCCTTTGACTTAGAAAAGGAATCAATTGAAATAAAGACGTTTCCCGCTTCTCATCAACAGATGAAAGGACAAAACATTAGACTAGCATCACGTCTAGGAAAGAGGTAAGAAAAAGACATTGGAACATAGATAAAGAGAGAAACAGCAGAAGAGAAGAAATATTTGTAACGTGAAGCTCAGCCTGTGGACTCTGAAGGTACTCAGTACCTCAAACATAGAAGTTTAAATTGAACATTTAGTAGCCAGCTACACAGGTACAAATGGATTAACTTTACATACACTGGCTGTGTTACTCTCCTTCACAGTGGTTTTTGTTAATTTTTACTAACCCTTTTCCTTTGGGATTTTTTTTTAAAGATTTTTATTTATTTATTCATGAGAGAGAGAGAGAGAGGCAGGCAGAGACACAGGTTCCATGCAGGGAGCCCGATGTGGGACTCGATCCCGGGACTCCAGGATCACACACTGGGCCGGAAGGCAGACGCTCAACCACTGAGCCACCCAGGCATCCCTCCTTTGGGAATTTTATTCCTAAAATAAGATGTAGGTGGTGCCTGGGTCCTTTAGCAAAATATTTTAACTGTTTTTATTTTCCTTTAAAAAAAAAAAATTCCAAGCATATAAAGAAGTAAAAGGAATGATGTCATGGAATGTCTGTATAATCACTATTTAGTTTTGTCAAATTTAATATTTCCATTTTAATTAATTTAAAAAAAAAGATTTTATTTATTTATTCATGAGAGACAGAGAAAGGCAGAGAAACATAGGCAGAGTGAGAGGCAGGCTCCTTGTGGGGAGCCCATTGTGGGACTTGATCCTGGTACTTCAGGATCACGCCCTGAGCTACAGACAGACGCTCAACTGCTGAGCCACCCAGGCATTCCTGCTTATTGTTTTTTTAAGAAACATATTATAGTTACAACTTAAACCTTGTGGGTAATGCTTCTCCACCTCATTTCTCTCTCTTTCTTGCCTCCCTACATGTAACTCAATCTGAATTTGACATTGATAATTCCCATGCATGCTTCACATGTTTTAATGAGACAGGAAAGAAGAAAACTTCAGATCAACATTCCTTATTAACATAGATGCAAAAGTGCTCAACAAAAGATTAGTAAATACAATCCAACAACAAACAAAAGGGTTATATACCAAAACCAAGTGAGGTTTATTACAGTATTAAAGGCTGGCTAAAATTAAAATTCAAGAGGGTATATCACATGATTATATCAAATGATACAAAAACAAAAACAAAAAATCCAGCACTTGACAAAATTTAATTTTAATTTAATTTAATTTAAATTTAATTAAATTTTAAATTTAAAATTAATTTACCCATTCATGGTAAAATGCTCAGAATGATAGGAATAGAGGGATACTTCCTCAACTTGATAAAGAGCAAACCTGCAGCTAATATTATACTGAATGGTCCAGATGGAATGCATTCCTTCTATGAATGGGAGAGGTACAAGGAGTCTCCTTTCATTGTTCTTACTTAACATAGTGCTAG